>NW_028229451.1:0-40000 GCF_041138505.1 Cibotium barometz | reverse complement strand
TTCTATCGGTCTCTTGCCCGTATTTAGCCTTGGATGGAATTTACCACCCACTTAGGGCTGCATTCCCAAACAGCCCGACTCGTCGACGGCGCCTCGTGGAGCGACAGGGTCCAGGCTCGACGGGGCTCTCACCCTCTCTGACGCCCCTTTCCAGGGGACTTGGGCCCGGTCCGTTCGCAGAGGACGCCTCTCCAGACTACAATTTGCACGGTGAGCCGCGCGATTCTCAAGCTGGGCTCTTTCCGGTTCGCTCGCCACTACTAGGGAAATCCTCGTTAGTTTCTTTTCCTTTAGTGATATGCTTAAACTCAGCGGGTAGCCTTGCCTGATCTGAGGTCCGTTAGGTTTTTTCGGGGTCGAGGGGACGGCCCGTGGCACACCACACGGCCGCCCCTCGTCCCACGAGCCCAGTTCGACGCACGCATCCTCGGGCGACGTGGCCGCAAATGTCGATCCTCCCGCCGCTGACATGTGGGGGGGGAGCGGACTGTTGACTATATATAGAGACATTCTATATATAGTCAACAGACATTCTATATATAGTCAACACGGACCACCCTTGCGGTGCCTCGCCACAAACCAGGCACCGCGGGGGCCGGGGTGGGGTGTTCGGGCACGGCACCGGGGTGTTCAGGCACACGGCTCCGCGGGGGCCGGGGTGCGGTGTTCAGTCTCACGGCACGGCGGGGGCCGGGTGGCGTTCGGGCACGGCACCGGGGTGTTCGGGCAAACGGCACCGTGGGGGCTGGGGTGGGGTGTTCGGGCACGGCACCGCGGGGGCCGGGGGGCGTTCGGCCACGGCACCGGGGTGTTTGGGCACGGCACCGCGGGGGCCGGGATGGGGTGTTCGGGCACGGCACGACGGGGGCCGGGGGGCGTGAGGACACGGCACCGGGTTTTCAGGAACACGTCTCAGCGGGGGCTGGGGTGGGGTGTTCGGGCACGGCACCGCGGGGGCCGGGGGGCGTTCGGGCACGGCACCGCGGTGTTCGGGCACACGGCACCGCGGGGGCCAGGGGGCATTCGGGCACAGAATCGGGGTGTTCGGGCACACGTCTCCACGGGGGCCGGGGTGGGGTGTTCAGGCACGGCACCGCGGGGGCCGGGGGGCGTTCGGGCACGGCACCGCGGTGTTCGGGCACACGGCACCGCGGGGGCCAGGGGGCATTCGGGCACGGAATCGAGGTGTTCGGTCGGGCACATGGCTCCGCGGTGGCTGGGGTGGGGTGTTCGGGCACGGCACCGCGGGGGCCGGGGGGCGTTCGGGCACGGCACCGGTGTGTTCGGGCACACGGCTCCGCGGGGGCCGGGGTGGGGTGTTTGGGCATGGCACCGCGGGGGTCGGGGGGCGTTCGGGCACGGCATCGGGGTGTTCGGGCACACGGCTTCATGGGGGCCGGGGTGGGGTGTTCGGTGACAGCACCGCGGGGGCCGAGGTGGGGTGTTCGGGCACGGCACCACGGGGGCCGGGGGGGCATTCGGGCACAGCACCGGGGTGTTCAGGCACACGGCTCCACGGGGCTCGAGGTGGGGTGTTCAGTCACGGCACGGCGGGGGTCAAGGGTGGCATTCGGGCACGGCACCGCGGGGGTGTTGGGGCACACGGCTCCGCGGGGGCCGGGGTGGGGTGTTCGGGCACGGGACGGCGGGGGCCGGGGGGCGTTCGGGCACGGCACCGGGGGGGCCGGGGTGGGGTGTTCTGGCACGGCACGGTGGGGGCCCGCCGGGGGGCGTGAGGACACGGCACCGGTGTGTTCGGGGTGGGGTGGGGTGTTCGGGCACGGCACCGCGGGGGCCGGGGGCGTTCGGGCATGGCACCGGGGTGTTCGGGCACACGGCTCCGCGGGGGCCGGGGTGGGGTGTTCGGGCACACGGCTCCGTGGGGGCCGGGGTGGGGTGTTTGGGCACGGCACTGCGGGGTGTTCGGGCAGGGCACCGCGGGGGTCGGGGGGGCATTCGGGCACGGCACCGGGGTGTTCGGGCACACAGCTCCGTGGGGGCCAGGGTGGGGTGTTCAGGCACGGCACCGCGGGGGCCGGGTGGCATTCGGGCACGGCACCGGGGTGTTCAGGCACACGTCTCCACGGGGGCCGGGGTGGGGTGTTCGGGCACGGCGGGGGCCGGGGGGCCGGGGGGCGTGAGGACATGGCACCGATGTGTTCAGGCCGGGGTGGCGTGTTTGGGCACGGCACCGCGGGGGCCGGGGGGCGTTCGAGCATGGCACCGGGGTGTTCGGGCACACGGCTCCGCGGGGGCCGGGGTGGGGTGTTCGGTCACGGCACCGCGGGGGCCGGGGTGGGGTGTTCGGGCACGGCACCGCGGGGGCCGGGGGGCGTTCGGGCACGGCACCGGGGTGTTCAGGCACACGTCTCCACGGGGGCCTTGGTGCGGTGTTCGAGCACGGCACGGCGGGGGCCGCGGTGGGGTGTTCGGGCACGGCACCGCGGGGGCCGGGGGGCATTCGGGCACGGCACCGGGGTGTTCGGGCACACGGCTCCGCGGGGGCTGGGGTGGGGTGTTCAGGCACGGCACCGCGGGGGTCGGGTGGCATTCGGGCACGGCACCGGGGTGTTCGGGCACACGTCTCCACGAGGGCCGGGGTGGGGTGTTCGGGCACAACACGGCGGGGGCGTTCGGGCACGACACCGGGGTGTTCGGGCACACGGCTCCGCGGGGGCCAGGGTGGGGTGTTCGCGCACGGCACGGCGGGGGCCGGGGGGCGTTCGGGCATGGCACCGGGGTGTTCAGGTGCACGGCTCCGTGGGGCCAGGGTGCGGTGTTCGGGCACGGCACCGTGGGGGCCGCGGGGCATTCGGGCATGGCACCGGGGTGTTGGGGCACACGGCTCCGCGGGGGCCGGGGTGGGGTGTTCGGGCACGTCACAGCGGGGGCCGGGCCGGGGGCCGGGGTGGGGTGTTCGGGCACGGCACGGCGGGGGCCGGGGGGCGTTCGGGCACGGCACCGGGGTGTTCGGGCACACGGCTCCGCAGGGGCCGGGGTGGGGTGTTCAGGCACGGCACCGCGGGGGCCGGGGGGCGTTCGGGCACGGCACCTGGGTGTTCGGGCACATGGCTCCACGGGGGCCGGGGTGGGGTGTTTGGGCACGCCACCGCGGGGGCCGGGGGGCGTTCGGGCACGGCACCGGGGTGTTCGGGCACACCGCGGGAGCCGGGGTGGGGTGTTCGGTCACGGCACCGCAGGGGCCGGGGTGGGGTGTTCGGGCACGGCACCGCGGGGGCCGGGGGGGGCATTCGGGCACGGCACCGGAGTGTTCAGGCACACGGCTCCGCGGGGGCCGGGGTGCGGTGTTCAGTCTCACGGCACGGTGGGGGCCGGGTGGCGTTCAGGCACGGCACCGGGGTGTTCGGGCACACGGCACCGTGGGGGCTGGGGTGGGGTGATCGGGCACGGCACCGCGGGGGCCGGGGGGCGTTCCACCACGGCATCTGGGTGTTCGGGCACGGCACCGCGGGGGCCGGGGTGGGGTGTTCGGGCACGGCACGACGGGGGCCGGGGGGCGTGAGGACATGGCACCGGGGTGTTTGGGCACACGTCTCCGCAGGGGCCGGGGTGGGGTGTTCGGGCACACGTCTTAGTGGGGGCCGGGGTGGGGTGTTCGGTCACGGCACCGCGGGGGCTGGGGTGGGGTGTTCGAGCACGGCACCGCGGGGGCCGGGGGGCATTCGGGCACGGCACCGGGGTGTTCAGGCACACGGCTCCGCGGGGGCCGGGGTGCGGTGTTTAGTCTCACGGCATGGCGGGGGCCGGGTGGCGTTCGGGCACGGCACCGGGGTGTTCGGGCACACGGCACCGTGGGGGCTGGGGTGGGGTGTTAGGGCACGGCACCGCAGGGGCCGGGGGGCGTTCGGCCACGGCACCGGGGTGTTCGGGCACGGCACCGCGGGGGCCAGGGTGGGGTGTTCAGGCACGGCACGACGGGGGCCGGGGGGCGTGAGGACACGGCACCGGGATTTCAGGCACACGTCTCCGCGGGGGCCGGGGTGGGGTGTTTGGGCACGGCACCGCGGGGGCCGGGGGGCATTCGGGCACGGCACCGCGGTGTTCGGGCACACTGCACCGCGGGCGCCAGGGGGCATTCGGGCACGGAATCGGGGTGTTCGGGCACACGTCTCCGCGGGGGCCGGGGTGGGGTGTTCGGGCACGGCACCGCGGGGGCCGGGGGCGTTCGCGCATGGCACCGCGGTGTTCGGGCACACGGCAGCGCGGGGGCCAAGGGGCATTCGGGCACGGAATCGGGGTGTTCGGGCACACGGCTCCGCGGGGGCCGGGGTGGGGTGTTCGGGCAAGGCACCGCGGGGGCCGGGGGGCGTTCGGGCACGGCACCGGGGTGTTCGGGCACACGGCTCCGCGGGGGCCGGGGTGGGGTGTTTGGGCACGGCACCGCGGGGGTCGGGGGGCGTTTGGGCACGGCATCGGGGTGTTCGGGCACACGGCTTCGTGCGGGCCGGGGTGGGGTGTTCCGTCACAGCACCGCGGGGGCCGGGGTGGGGTGTTGGGGCACGGCACCGCGTGGGCCGGGGGGGCATTCAGGCACGGCACCGGGGTGTTAAGGCACACGGCTCCACGGGGCTCGGGGTGGGGTGTTCAGTCACGGCACGGCGGGGGTCTTGTGGCGTTCGGGCACGGCACCGCGGGGGCCGGGGTGGGGTGTTCGGCCACGGCACCGGGGTGTTCGGGCACGGCACCGCGGGGGCCGGGGTGGGGTGTTCGGGCACGGCACGGCGGGGGCCGGGGTGGGGTGTTCGGCCACGGCACCGGGGTGTTCGGGCACGGCACCGCGGGGGCCGGGGTGGGGTGTTCGGGCACGGCACGGCGGGGGCCGGGGGGCGTGAGGACACGGCACCGGTGTGTTCGGGCCGGGGTGCGGTGTTCGGGCACGGCACCGCGGGGGCCGGGGGGCGTTTGGGCATGGCACCGGGGTGTTCGGGCACACGGCTCTGCGGGGGCCGGGGTGGGGTGTTCGGTCACGGCACCGCAGGGGCCGGGGTGGGGTGTTCGGGCATAGCACCGCGGGGGCCGGGGGGCGTTCGCGCACGGCACCGGGGTGTTGGGGCACACGGCTCAGCGGGGGCCGGGGTGGGGTGTTCGGGCACGGCACGGCGGGGGCCGGGGTGGGCTGTTCGGGCACGGCACCGGGGTGTTCGGGCACACGGCTCCGTGGGGGCCGAGGTGGGGTGTTTGGGCACGGCACCGCGGGGTGTTCGGGCATGGCACCGCGGGGGTCGGGGGGGCATTCGGGCACGGCACCGGGGTGTTCGGGCACACGGCTCCGCGGGGGCCAGGGTGGGGTGTTCAGGCACGGCACCGCGGGGGCCGGGTGGCATTCGGGCACGGCACCGGGGTGTTCGGGCACACGTCTCCATGGGGGCCGGGGTGGGGTGTTCGGGCACGGCACAGCCGGGGCCGGTGTGGGGTGTTCGGGCACGGCACGGCGGGGGCCGAGGGGGGTTCGGGCATGGCACCGGGGGGGCCCGGGTGGGGTGTTCGGGCACGGCACGGCGGGGGCCAGGGGGCGTGAGGACACGGCACCGGTGTGTTCGGGCCGGGGTGGGGTGTTCGGGCACGGCACCGCAGGGGCCGGGGGGCGTTCGGGCATGGCACCGGGGTGTTCGGGCACACGGCTCCGCGGGGGCCGGGGTGGGGTGTTCGGTCACGGCACCGCGGGGGCCGGGGTGGGGTGTTCGGGCTCGGCACGGCGGGGGCCGGGGGGCGTTCGGGCACGGCACCGGCGGGGGGGCCGGGGTGGGGTGTTCGGGCACAGCACGGCGGCGGCCAGGGGGCGTGAGGACACGGCACCGATGTGTTCGGGCCGGGGTGGGGTGTTCGGGCACGGCACCGCGGGGGCCCGGGGGCGTTGGGGCATGGCACCGGGGTGTTCGGGCACACGGCTCCGCGGGGGCCGGGGTGGGGTGTTTGGGCACGGCACCGTGGGGTGTTCGGGCAGGGCACCGCGGGGGCCGGGGGGCATTCGGGCACGGCACCGAAGTGTTTGAGCACACGGCTCCGCGGGGGCTGGGGTGGGGTGTTCAGGCACGGCACCGCGGGGGTCGGGTGGCATTCGGGCACGGCACCGGGGTGTTCGGGCACACGTCTCCACGAGGGCCGGGGTGGGGTGTTCGGGCACAGCACGGCGGGGGCGTTCGGGCACGACACCGGGGTGTTCGGGCACACGGCTCCGCGGGGGCCAGGGTGGGGTGTTCGCGCACGGCACGGCGGGGGCCGGGGGGCGTTCGGGCATGGCACCGGGGTGTTCAGGTGCACGGCTCCGTGGGGCCGGGGTGCGGTGTTCGGGCACGGCACCGCGGGGGCCGCGGGGCGTTCGGGCATGGCACCGGGGTGTTGGGGCACACGGCTCCGCGGGGGCCGGGGTGGGGTGTTCGGGCACGTCACAGCGGGGGCCGGGCCGGGGGCCGGGGTGGGGTGTTCGGGCACGGCACCGCGGGGGCCGGGGGGCGTTCGGGCACGGCACCGGGGTGTTCGGGCTCACAGCTTCGCGGGGGCCGGGGTGGGGTGTTCGAGCACGGCACCGTGGGGGCCGGGGGCGTGCGGGCACAGCACCGGGGTGTTCGGGCACACGGCTCCGCCGGGGCCTGGGTGGGGTGTTCGGTCACGGCACCGCGTAGGCCGGGGTGGGGTGTTCGGGCACAGCACCGCGGGGACCGGGGGCGTGAGGGCACGGCACCGGGGTCTTCGGGCACGCGGCACCGTGGCGGCCGGAGTGGGGTGTTCGGGCACGGCACCGCGGGGCATTCGGGCACGGCACCGGGGTGTTCGAGCACACGGCTCCGCGGGGGCTAGGGTGGGGTTTTCGGGCACGGCACCGCGGGGCCGGGGGGCGTTCGGGCACGGCACCGGGGTGTTCGGGCACACGGCTCCGCAGGGGCCGGGGTGGGGTGTTCAGGCACGGCACCGCGGGGGTCGGGGGGCGTTCGGGCACGGCACCTGGGTGTTCGGGCACACGGCTCCGCGGTGGCCGGGGTGGGGTGTTTGGGCACGGCACCGCGGGGGCCGGGGGGCGTTAGGCCACGGCACCGGGGTGTTCGGGCACACGGCTTCGTGGGGACCGGGGTGGGGTGTTCGGTCACGGCACCGCACGGGCCGGGGTGGGGTGTTCGGGCACGGCACCGCGGGGGCCGGGGGGGCATTCGGGCACGGCACCGGGGTGTTCAGGCACACGGCTCCGCGGGGGCCGGGGTGCGGTGTTCAGTCTCACGGCACGGCAGGGGCCGGGTGGCGTTCAGGCACGGCACCGGGGTGTTCGGGCACACGGCACCGTGGGGGCTGGGTGGGGTGTTCGGGCACGGCACCGCGGGGGCCGGGGGGTGTTCGGGCACGGCACCGCGGGGGCCGGGGTGGGGTGTTCGGGCACGGCACGACGGGGGCCGGGGGGCGGGGGGACACGGCACCGGGGTGTTTGGGCACACGTCTCCGCGGGGGCCGGGGTGGGGTGTTCGGGCACACGGCTTGGTGGGGGCCGGGGTGGGGTGTTCGGTCACGGCACCGCGGGGGCCGGGGTGGGGTGTTCGAGCACGGCACCGCGGGGGCCGGGGGGGCATTCGGGCACGGCACCAGGGTGTTCAGGCACACGGCTCCGCGAGGGCCGGGGTGCGGTGTTTAGTCTCACGGCATGGCGGGGGCCGGGTGGCGTTCGGGCACGGCACCGTGGGGGCTGGGGTGGGGTGTTCGGGCACGGCACCGCGGGGGCCGCGGGGCGTTCGGCCACGGCACCGGGGTGTTCGGGCACGGCACCGCGGGGGCCGGGGTGGGGTGTTCAGGCACGGCACGACGGGGGCCGGGGGGCGTAAGGACACGGCACCGGGTTTTCAGGCACACGTCTCCGCGGGGGCCGGGGTGGGGTGTTCGGGCACGGCACCGCGGGGGCCGGGGGGCGTTCGGACACGCCACCGCGGTGTTCGGGCACACGGCACCGCGGGGGCCAGGGGGCATTCGGGCACGGAATCGGGGTGTTCGGGCACACGTCTCCGCGGGGGCCGGGGTGGGGTGTTCGGGCACGGCACCGCGGGGGCCGGGGGCGTTCGTGCACGGCACCGCGGTGTTCGGGCACACGGCACCGCGGGGGCCAGGGGGCATTCGGGCACGGAATCGGGGTGTTCGGGCACACGGCTCCGCGGGGGCCGAGGTGGGGTGTTCGGGCACGGCACCGCGGGGGCCGGGGGGCGTTCGGGCATAGCACCGGGGTGTTCGGGCACACAGCTCCGCGGGGGCCAGGGTGGGGTGTTTGGGCGCAGCACCGCAGGGGCCGGGGGGCGTTTGGGCACGGCATCGGGGTGTTCGGGCACACGGCTTCGTGGGGGCCGGGGTGGGGTGTTCGGGCACAGCACCGCGGGGGCCGGGGTGGGGTGTTCGGGCACGGCACCGCGGGGGCCGGGGGGGCATTCGGGCACGGCACCGGGGTGTTCAGGCACAGGGCTCCACGGGGCTCAGGGTGGGGTGTTCAGTCACGGCACGGCGGGGGTCGGGTGGCGTTCGGGCACAGCACCGCGGGGGCCGGGGTGGGGTGTTCGGCCACGGCACCGGGGTGTTCGGCCACGGCACCGCGGGGGCCGGGGTGGGGTGTTCGGGCACGGCACGGCGGGGGCCGGGGTGGGGTGTTCGGCCACGGCACCGGGGTGTTCGGGCACGGCACCGCGGCGGCCGGGGCGTGTGAGGACACGGCACCGGTGTGTTCGGGCCGGGGTGCGGTGTTCGGGCACGGCACCGCGGGGGCCGGGCATGGCACCGGGGTGTTCGGGCACACTACTCCGCGGGGGCCGGGGTGGGGTGTTCGGTCACGGCACCGCAGGGGCCGGGGTGGGGTGTTCGGGCATAGCACCACGGGGGCCGGGGGGCGTTCGCGCACGGCACCGGGGTGTTGGGGCACACGGCTCCGCGGGGGCCGGGGTGGGGTGTTCGGGCATGGCAGGGCGGGGGCCGGGGGGCGTTTGGGCACGGCACCGGGGTGTTCAGGCACACGGCTCCGTGGGGGCCGGGGTGGGGTGTTTGGGCACGGCACCGCGGGGTGTTCGGGCATGGCACCGCGGGGGTCGGGGGGGCATTCGGGCACAGCACCGGGGTGTTCGGGCACACGGCTCCGCGGGGGCCAGGGTGGGGTGTTCAGGCACGGCACCGCGGGGGCCGGGTGGCATTCGGGCACGGCACCGGGGTGTTCGGGCACACGTCTCCACGGGGGCCGGGGTGGGGTGTTCGGGCACGCCATGGCGGGGGCCGGGGTGGGGTGTTCGGGCACGGCACGGCGGGGGCCGGGGGGCGTTCGGGCACGGCACCGGCGGGCGGGCCCGGCTGGGGTGTTCGGGCACGGCACGGCGGGGGCCGAGGGGCGTGAGGACACGGCACCGGTGTGTTCGGGCCTGGGTGGGGTGTTCGGGCACGGCACCGCAGGGGCCGGGGGGCGTTCGGGCATGGCACCGGGGTGATCGGGCACACGGCTCCACGGGGGCCGGGGTGGGGTGTTCGGTCACGGCACCGCGGGGGCCGGGGTGGGGTGTTCGGGCACGGCACTTTGGGGGCCTGGGGGCGTTCGGGCACGACACCGGCGGGGGGGCCGGGGTGGGGTGTTCGGGCACAGCACGGCGGGGGCCGGGGGGCGTGAGGACATGGCACCGATGTGTTCGGGCCGGGGTGGGGTGTTCGGGCACGGCACCGCGGGGGCCGGGGGGCGTTCGGGCATGGCACCAGGGTGTTCAGGCACACGGCTCCACGGGGGCCGGGGTGGGGTGTTCGGTCACGGCACCGCGGGGGCCGGGGTGGGGTGTTCGGGCACGGCACCGCGGGGGCCGGGGGGCGTTCGGGCACAGCACCGGGGTGTTGGGGCACACGGCTCCGCGGGGGCCGGGGTGGGGTGTTCGGGCATGGCAGGGCGGGGACCGGGGGGCGTTTGGGCACGGCACCGGGGTGTTCGGGCACACGGCTCCATGGGGGCCGGGGTGGGGTGTTTGGGCACGGCACCGCGGGGTGTTCGGGCATGGCACCGCGGGGGTCGGGGGGGCATTCGGGCACAGCACCGGGGTGTTCGGGCACACGGCTCCGCGGGGGCCAGGGTGGGGTGTTCAGGCACGGCACCGCGGGGGCCGGGTGGCATTCGGGCACGGCACCGGGGTGTTCGGGCACACGTCTCCACGGGGGCCGGGGTGGGGTGTTCGGGGACGGCACGGCGGGGGCCGGGGTGGGGTGTTCGGGCACGGCACGGCGGGGGCCGGGGGGCGTTCGGGCACGGCACCGGCGGGAGGGCCCGGCTCGGGTGTTCGGGCACGGCACGGCGGGGGCCGAGGTGCGTGAGGACACGGCACCGGTGTGTTTCGGGCCTGGGTGGGGTGTTCGGGCACGGCACCGCAGGGGCCGGGGGGCATTCGGGCATGGCACCGGGGTGTTCGAGCACACGGCTCCGCGGGGGCCGGGGTGTGGTGTTCGGTCACGGCACCGCGGGGGCCGGGGTGGGGTGTTCGGGCACGGCACGGCGTGGGCCGGGGGGCGTTCGGGCACGGCACCGGCGGGGGGGCCGGGCTGGGGTGTTCGGGCACAGCACGGCGGGGGCCGGGGGGCATGAGGACACGGCACCGATGTGTTCGGGCCGGGGTGGGGTGTTCGGGCACGGCACCACGGGGGCCGGGGGGCGTTCGGGCATGGCACCAGGGTGTTCGGGCACACGGCTCCGCGGGGGCCGGGGTGGGGTGTTCGGTCACGGCACCGCGGGGGCCGGGGTGGGGTGTTCGGGCACGGCACGGCGGGGGCCGGGGGGCGTTCGGGCACGGCACCGGGGTGTTGGGGCACACGGCTCCGCGGGGGCCGGGGGGGGTTGTTCGGGCATGGCAGGGCGGGGACCGGGGGGCGTTTGGGCACGGCACCGGGGTGTTCGGGCACACGGCTCCATGGGGGCCGGGGTGGGGTGTTTGGGCACGGCACCGCGGGGTGTTCGGGCATGGCACCGCGGGGGTCGGGGGGGCATTTTGGGCACAGCACCGGGGTGTTCGGGCACACGGCTCCGCGGGGGCCAGGGTGGGGTGTTCAGGCACGGCACTGCGGGGGCCGGGTGGCATTCGGGCACGGCACCGGGGTGTTCGGGCACACGTCTCCACGGGGGCCGGGGTGGGGTGTTCGGGGACGGCACGGCGGGGGCCGGGGTGGGGTGTTCGGGCACGGCACGGCGGGGGCCGGGGGGCGTTCGGGCACGGCACCGGCGGGAGGGCCCGGCTGGGGTGTTCGGGCACGGCACGGCGGGGGCCGAGGTGCGTGAGGACACGGCACCGGTGTGTTCGGGCCTGGGTGGGGTGTTCGGGCACGGCACCGCAGGGGCCGGGGGGCATTCGGGCATGGCACGGGGGTGTTCGGGCACACGGCTCCGCGGGGGCCGGGGTGGGGTGTTCGGTCACGGCACCGCGGGGGCCGGGGTGGGGTGTTCGGGCACGGCACGGCGGGGGCCGGGGGGCGTTCGGGCACGACACCGGCGGGGGGGCCGGGCTGGGGTGTTCGGGCACGGCGGGGGCCGGGGGGCATGAGGACACGGCACCGATGTGTTCGGGCCGGGGTGGGGTGTTCGGGCACGGCACCACGGGGGCCGGGGGGGCGTTCGGGCATGGCACCAGGGTGTTCGGGCACACGGCTCCGCGGGGGCCGGGGTGGGGTGTTCGGTCACGGCACCGCGGGGGCCGGGGTGGGGTGTTCGGGCACGGCACGGCGGGGGCCGGGGGGCGTTCGGGCACGGCACCGGGGTGTTGGGGCACACGGCTCCGCGGGGGCCGGGGTGGGGTGTTCGGGCATGGCAGGGCGGGGACCGGGGGGCGTTTGGGCACGGCACCGGGGTGTTCGGGCACACGGCTCCATGGGGGCCGGGGTGGGGTGTTTGGGCACGGCACCGCGGGGTGTTCGGGCATGGCACCGCGGGGGTCGGGGGGGCATTCGGGCACAGCACCGGGGTGTTCGGGCACACGGCTCCGCGGGGGCCAGGGTGGGGTGTTCAGGCACGGCACTGCGGGGGCCGGGTGGCATTCGGGCACGGCACCGGGGTGTTCGGGCACACGTCTCCACGGGGGCCGGGGTGGGGTGTTCGGGGACGGCACGGCGGGGGCCGGGGTGGGGTGTTCGGGCACGGCACGGCGGGGGCCGGGGGGCGTTCGGGCACGGCACCGGCGGGAGGGCCCGGCTGGGGTGTTCGGGCACGGCACGGCGGGGGCCGAGGTGCGTGAGGACACGGCACCGGTGTGTTCGGGCCTGGGTGGGGTGTTCGGGCACGGCACCGCAGGGGCCGGGGGGCATTCGGGCATGGCACCGGGGTGTTCGAGCACACGGCTCCGCGGGGGCCGGGGTGGGGTGTTCGGTCACGGCACCGCGGGGGCCGGGGTGGGGTGTTCGGGCACGGCACGGCGGGGGCCGGGGGGCGTTCGGGCACGGCACCGGCGGGGGGGCAGGGCTGGGGTGTTCGGGCACAGCACGGCGGGGGCCGGGGGGCATGAGGACACGGCACCGATGTGTTCGGGCCGGGGTGGGGTGTTCGGGCACGGCACCACGGGGGCCGGGGGGCGTTCGGGCATGGCACCAGGGTGTTCGGGCACACGGCTCCGCGGGGGCCGGGGTGGGGTGTTCGGTCACGGCACCGCGGGGGCCGGGGTGGGGTGTTCGGGCACGGCACCGCGGGGGCCGGGGGGCGTTCGGGCACGGCACCGGGGTGTTGGGGCACACGGCTCCGCGGGGGCCGGGGTGGGGTGTTCGGGCATGGCAGGGCGGGGACCGGGGGGCGTTTGGGCACGGCACCGGGGTGTTCGGGCACACGGCTCCATGGGGGCCGGGGTGGGGTGTTCGGGCACGGCACCGCGGGGTGTTCGGGCATGGCACCGCGGGGGTCGGGGGGCATTCGGGCACAGCACCGGGGTGTACGGGCACACGGCTCCGCGGGGGCCAGGGTGGGGTGTTCAGGCACGGCACCGCGGGGGCCGGGTGGCATTCGGGCACGGCACCGGGGTGTTCGGGCACACGTCTCCACGGGGGCCGGGGTGGGGTGTTCGGGGACGGCACGGCGGGGGCCGGGGTGGGGTGTTCGGGCACGGCACGGCCGGGGCCGGGGGCGTTCGGGCACGACACCGGCGGGGGGGCCCGGCTGGGGTGTTCGGGCACGGCACGGCGGGGGCCGAGGTGCGTGAGGACATGGCACCGGTGTGTTCGGGCCTGGGTGGGGTGTTCGGGCACGGCACCGCAGGGGCCGGGGGGCGTTCGGGCATGGCACCGGGGTGTTCGGGCACACGGCTCCGCGGGGGCCGGGGTGGGGTGTTCGGTCACGGCACCGCGGGGGCCGGGGTGGGGTGTTCGGGCACGGCACGGCGGGGGCCGGGGGGCGTTCGGGCACGGCACCGGCGGGGGGGCCGGGGCTGGGGTGTTCGGGCACAGCACGGCGGGGGCCGAGGGGCATGAGGACACGGCACCGATGTGTTCGGGCCGGGGTGGGGTGTTCGGGCACGGCACCACGGGGGCCGGGGGGCGTTCGGGCATGGCACCAGGGTGTTCGGGCACACGGCTCCGCGGGGGCCGGGGTGGGGTGTTCGGTCACGGCACCGCGGGGGCCGGGGTGGGGTGTTCGGGCACGGCACGGCGGGGGCCGGGGGGCGTTCGGGCACGGCACCGGGGTGTTGGGGCACACGGCTCCGCGGGGGCCGGGGTGGGTGTTCGGGCATGGCAGGGCGGGGACCGGGGGGCGTTTGGGCACGGCACCGGGGTGTTCGGGCACACGGCTCCATGGGGGCCGGGGTGGGGTGTTCGGGCACGGCACCGCGGGGTGTTCGGGCATGGCACCGCGGGGGTCGGGGGGGCATTCGGGCACAGCACCGGGGTGTACGGGCACACGGCTCCGCGGGGGCCAGGGTGGGGTGTTCAGGCACGGCACCGCGGGGGCCGGGTGGCATTCGGGCACGGCACCGGGGTGTTCGGGCACACGTCTCCACGGGGGCCGGGGTGGGGTGTTCGGGGACGGCACGGCGGGGGCCGGGGTGGGGTGTTCGGGCACGGCACGGCCGGGGCCGGGGGGCGTTCGGGCACGACACCGGCGGGGGGGCCCGGCTGGGGTGTTCGGGCACGGCACGGCGGGGGCCGAGGTGCGTGAGGACATGGCACCGGTGTGTTCGGGCCTGGGTGGGGTGTTCGGGCACGGCACCGCAGGGGCCGGGGGCGTTCGGGCATGGCACCGGGGTGTTCGGGCACACGGCTCCGCGGGGGCCGGGGTGGGGTGTTCGGTCACGGCACCGCGGGGGCCGGGGTGGGGTGTTCGGGCACGGCACGGCGGGGGCCGGGGGGCGTTCGGGCACGGCACCGGCGGGGGGGCCGGGCTGGGGTGTTCGGGCACAGCACGGCGGGGGCCGAGGGGCATGAGGACACGGCACCGATGTGTTCGGGCCGGGGTGGGGTGTTCGGGCACGGCACCACGGGGGCCGGGGGGCGTTCGGGCATGGCACCAGGGTGTTCGGGCACACGGCTCCGCGGGGGCCGGGGTGGGGTGTTCGATCACGGCACCGCGGGGGCCGGGGTGGGGTGTTCGGGCACGGCACGGCGGGGGCCGGGGGGCGTTCGGGCACGGCACCGGGGTGTTGTGGCACACGGCTCCGCGGGGGCCGGGGTGGCAGGGCGGGGACCGGGGGGCGTTCGGGCATGGCAGGGCGGGGACCGGGGGGCGTTGGGCACGGCACCGGGGTGTTCGGGCACACGGCTCCATGGGGGCCGGGGTGGGGTGTTTGGGCATGGCACCGCGGGGGTCGGGGGGGCATTCGGGCACAGCACCGGGGTGTTCGGGCACACGGCTCCGCGGGGGCCAGGGTGGGGTGTTCAGGCACGGCACCGCGGGGGCCGGGTGGCATTCGGGCACGGCACCGGGGTGTTCGGGCACACGTCTCCACGGGGGCCGGGGTGGGGTGTTCGGGGACGGCACGGCGGGGGCCGGGGTGGGGTGTTCGGGCACGGCACGGCGGGGGCCGGGGGGCGTTCGGGCACGGCACCGGCGGGGGGGCCCGACTGGGGTGTTCGGGCACGGCACGGCGGGGGCCGCGGTGCGTGAGGACACGGCACCGGTGTGTTCGGGCCTGGGTGGGGTGTTCGGGCACGGCACCGCAGGGGCCGGGGGGCATTCGGGCATGGCACCGGGGTGTTCGAGCACACGGCTCCGCGGGGGCCGGCGTGGGGTGTTCGGGCACGGCACGGCGGGGGCCGGGGTGGGGTGTTCGGGCACGGCACGGCGGGGGCCGGGGGGCGTTCGGGCACGGCACCGGCGGGGGGGCCGGGCTGGGGTGTTCGGGCACAGCACGGCGGGGGCCGGGGGGCATGAGGACACGGCACCGATGTGTTCGGGCCGGGGTGGGGTGTTCGGGCACGGCACCACGGGGGCCGGGGGGCGTTCGGGCATGGCACCAGGGTGTTCGGGCACACGGCTCCGCGGGGGCCGGGGTGGGGTGTTCGGTCACGGCACCGCGGGGGCCGGGGTGGGGTGTTCGGGCACGGCACGGCGGGGGCCGGGGGGCGTTCGGGCACGGCACCGGGGTGTTGGGGCACACGGCTCCGCGGGGGCCGGGGTGGGGTGTTCGGGCATGGCAGGGCGGGGACCGGGGGGCGTTTGGGCACGGCACCGGGGTGTTCGGGCACACGGCTCCATGGGGGCCGGGGTGGGGTGTTCGGGCATGGCACCGCGGGGGTCGGGGGGGCATTCGGGCACAGCACCGGGGTGTTCGGGCACACGGCTCCGCGGGGGCCAGGGTGGGGTGTTCAGGCACGGCACCGCGGGGGCCGGGTGGCATTCGGGCACGGCACCGGGGTGTTCGGGCACACGTCTCCACGGGGGCCGGGGTGGGGTGTTCGGGGACGGCACGGCGGGGGCCGGGGTGGGGTGTTCGGGCACGGCACGGCGGGGGCCGGGGGGCGTTCGGGCACGGCACCGGCGGGAGGGCCCGGCTGGGGTGTTCGGGCACGGCACGGCGGGGGCCGAGGTGCGTGAGGACACGGCACCGGTGTGTTCGGGCCTGGGTGGGGTGTTCGGGCACGGCACCGCAGGGGCCGGGGGGCATTCGGGCATGGCACCGGGGTGTTCGAGCACACGGCTCCGCGGGGGCCGGGGTGGGGTGTTCGGTCACGGCACCGCGGGGGCCGGGGTGGGGTGTTCGGGCACGGCACGGCGGGGGGCCGGGGGGCGTTCGGGCACGGCACCGGCGGGGGGGCAGGGCTGGGGTGTTCGGGCACAGCACGGCGGGGGCCGGGGGGCATGAGGACACGGCACCGATGTGTTCGGGCCGGGGTGGGGTGTTCGGGCACGGCACCACGGGGGCCGGGGGGCGTTCGGGCATGGCACCAGGGTGTTCGGGCACACGGCTCCGCGGGGGCCGGGGTGGGGTGTTCGGTCACGGCACCGCGGGGGCCGGGGTGGGGTGTTCGGGCACGGCACCGCGGGGGCCGGGGGGCGTTCGGGCACGGCACCGGGGTGTTGGGGCACACGGCTCCGCGGGGGCCGGGGTGGGGTGTTCGGGCATGGCAGGGCGGGGACCGGGGGGCGTTTGGGCACGGCACCGGGGTGTTCGGGCACACGGCTCCATGGGGGCCGGGGTGGGGTGTTCGGGCACGGCACCGCGGGGTGTTCGGGCATGGCACCGCGGGGGTCGGGGGGGCATTCGGGCACAGCACCGGGGTGTACGGGCACACGGCTCCGCGGGGGCCAGGGTGGGGTGTTCAGGCACGGCACCGCGGGGGCCGGGTGGCATTCGGGCACGGCACCGGGGTGTTCGGGCACACGTCTCCACGGGGGCCGGGGTGGGGTGTTCGGGGACGGCACGGCGGGGGCCGGGGTGGGGTGTTCGGGCACGGCACGGCCGGGGCCGGGGGGCGTTCGGGCACGACACCGGCGGGGGGGCCCGGCTGGGGTGTTCGGGCACGGCACGGCGGGGGCCGAGGTGCGTGAGGACATGGCACCGGTGTGTTCGGGCCTGGGTGGGGTGTTCGGGCACGGCACCGCAGGGGCCGGGGGGCGTTCGGGCATGGCACCGGGGGTGTTCGGGCACACGGCTCCGCGGGGGCCGGGGTGGGGTGTTCGGTCACGGCACCGCGGGGGCCGGGGTGGGGTGTTCGGGCACGGCACGGCGGGGGCCGGGGGGCGTTCGGGCACGGCACCGGCGGGGGGGCCGGGCTGGGGTGTTCGGGCACAGCACGGCGGGGGCCGAGGGGCATGAGGACACGGCACCGATGTGTTCGGGCCGGGGTGGGGTGTTCGGGCACGGCACCACGGGGGCCGGGGGGCGTTCGGGCATGGCACCAGGGTGTTCGGGCACACGGCTCCGCGGGGGCCGGGGTGGGGTGTTCGGTCACGGCACCGCGGGGGCCGGGGTGGGGTGTTCGGGCACGGCACGGCGGGGGCCGGGGGGCGTTCGGGCACGGCACCGGGGTGTTGGGGCACACGGCTCCGCGGGGGCCGGGGTGGGGTGTTCGGGCATGGCAGGGCGGGGACCGGGGGCGTTTGGGCACGGCACCGGGGTGTTCGGGCACACGGCTCCATGGGGGCCGGGGTGGGGTGTTCGGGCACGGCACCGCGGGGTGTTCGGGCATGGCACCGCGGGGGTCGGGGGGGCATTCGGGCACAGCACCGGGGTGTACGGGCACACGGCTCCGCGGGGGCCAGGGTGGGGTGTTCAGGCACGGCACCGCGGGGGCCGGGTGGCATTCGGGCACGGCACCGGGGTGTTCGGGCACACGTCTCCACGGGGGCCGGGGTGGGGTGTTCGGGGACGGCACGGCGGGGGCCGGGGTGGGGTGTTCGGGCACGGCACGGCCGGGGCCGGGGGGCGTTCGGGCACGACACCGGCGGGGGGGCCCGGCTGGGGTGTTCGGGCACGGCACGGCGGGGGCCGAGGTGCGTGAGGACATGGCACCGGTGTGTTCGGGCCTGGGTGGGGTGTTCGGGCACGGCACCGCAGGGGCCGGGGGGCGTTCGGGCATGGCACCGGGGTGTTCGGGCACACGGCTCCGCGGGGGCCGGGGTGGGGTGTTCGGTCACGGCACCGCGGGGGCCGGGGTGGGGTGTTCGGGCACGGCACGGCGGGGGCCGGGGGGCGTTCGGGCACGGCACCGGCGGGGGGGCCGGGCTGGGGTGTTCGGGCACAGCACGGCGGGGGCCGAGGGGCATGAGGACACGGCACCGATGTGTTCGGGCCGGGGTGGGGTGTTCGGGCACGGCACCACGGGGGCCGGGGGGCGTTCGGGCATGGCACCAGGGTGTTCGGGCACACGGCTCCGCGGGGGCCGGGGTGGGGTGTTCGGTCACGGCACCGCGGGGCCGGGGTGGGGTGTTCGGGCACGGCACGGCGGGGGCCGGGGGGCGTTCGGGCACGGCACCGGGGTGTTGGGGCACACGGCTCCGCGGGGGCCGGGGTGGGGTGTTCGGGCATGGCAGGGCGGGGACCGGGGGCGTTTGGGCACGGCACCGGGGTGTTCGGGCACACGGCTCCATGGGGGCCGGGGTGGGGTGTTCGGGCACGGCACCGCGGGGTGTTCGGGCATGGCACCGCGGGGGTCGGGGGGGCATTCGGGCACAGCACCGGGGTGTACGGGCACACGGCTCCGCGGGGGCCAGGGTGGGGTGTTCAGGCACGGCACCGCGGGGGCCGGGTGGCATTCGGGCACGGCACCGGGGTGTTCGGGCACACGTCTCCACGGGGGCCGGGGTGGGGTGTTCGGGGACGGCACGGCGGGGGCCGGGGTGGGGTGTTCGGGCACGGCACGGCCGGGGCCGGGGGGCGTTCGGGCACGACACCGGCGGGGGGGCCCGGCTGGGGTGTTCGGGCACGGCACGGCGGGGGCCGAGGTGCGTGAGGACATGGCACCGGTGTGTTCGGGCCTGGGTGGGGTGTTCGGGCACGGCACCGCAGGGGCCGGGGGGCGTTCGGGCATGGCACCGGGGTGTTCGGGCACACGGCTCCGCGGGGGCCGGGGTGGGGTGTTCGGTCACGGCACCGCGGGGGCCGGGGTGGGGTGTTCGGGCACGGCACGGCGGGGGCCGGGGGGCGTTCGGGCACGGCACCGGCGGGGGGGCCGGGCTGGGGTGTTCGGGCACAGCACGGCGGGGGCCGAGGGGCATGAGGACACGGCACCGATGTGTTCGGGCCGGGGTGGGGTGTTCGGGCACGGCACCACGGGGGCCGGGGGGCGTTCGGGCATGGCACCAGGGTGTTCGGGCACACGGCTCCGCGGGGGCCGGGGTGGGGTGTTCGATCACGGCACCGCGGGGGCCGGGGTGGGGTGTTCGGGCACGGCACGGCGGGGGCCGGGGGGCGTTCGGGCACGGCACCGGGGTGTTGTGGCACACGGCTCCGCGGGGGCCGGGGTGGCAGGGCGGGGACCGGGGGGCGTTCGGGCATGGCAGGGCGGGGACCGGGGGGCGTTTGGGCACGGCACCGGGGTGTTCGGGCACACGGCTCCATGGGGGCCGGGGTGGGGTGTTTGGGCATGGCACCGCGGGGGTCGGGGGGGCATTCGGGCACAGCACCGGGGTGTTCGGGCACACGGCTCCGCGGGGGCCAGGGTGGGGTGTTCAGGCACGGCACCGCGGGGGCCGGGTGGCATTCGGGCACGGCACCGGGGTGTTCGGGCACACGTCTCCACGGGGGCCGGGGTGGGGTGTTCGGGGACGGCACGGCGGGGGCCGGGGTGGGGTGTTCGGGCACGGCACGGCGGGGGCCGGGGGGCGTTCGGGCACGGCACCGGCGGGGGGGCCCGACTGGGGTGTTCGGGCACGGCACGGCGGGGGCCGCGGTGCGTGAGGACACGGCACCGGTGTGTTCGGGCCTGGGTGGGGTGTTCGGGCACGGCACCGCAGGGGCCGGGGGGCATTCGGGCATGGCACCGGGGTGTTCGAGCACACGGCTCCGCGGGGGCCGGCGTGGGGTGTTCGGGCACGGCACGGCGGGGGCCGGGGTGGGGTGTTCGGGCACGGCACGGCGGGGGCCGGGGGGCGTTCGGGCACGGCACCGGCGGGGGGGCCGGGCTGGGGTGTTCGGGCACAGCACGGCGGGGGCCGGGGGGCATGAGGACACGGCACCGATGTGTTCGGGCCGGGGTGGGGTGTTCGGGCACGGCACCACGGGGGCCGGGGGGCGTTCGGGCATGGCACCAGGGTGTTCGGGCACACGGCTCCGCGGGGGCCGGGGTGGGGTGTTCGGTCACGGCACCGCGGGGGCCGGGGTGGGGTGTTCGGGCACGGCACGGCGGGGGCCGGGGGGCGTTCGGGCACGGCACCGGGGTGTTGGGGCACACGGCTCCGCGGGGGCCGGGGTGGGGTGTTCGGGCATGGCAGGGCGGGGACCGGGGGGCGTTTGGGCACGGCACCGGGGTGTTCGGGCACACGGCTCCATGGGGGCCGGGGTGGGGTGTTCGGGCATGGCACCGCGGGGGTCGGGGGGGCATTCGGGCACAGCACCGGGGTGTTCGGGCACACGGCTCCGCGGGGGCCAGGGTGGGGTGTTCAGGCACGGCACCGCGGGGGCCGGGTGGCATTCGGGCACGGCACCGGGGGTGTTCGGGCACACGTCTCCACGGGGGCCGGGGTGGGGTGTTCGGGGACGGCACGGCGGGGGCCGGGGTGGGGTGTTCGGGCACGGCACGGCGGGGGCCGGGGGGCGTTCGGGCACGGCACCGGCGGGGGGGCCCGGCTGGGGTGTTCGGGCACGGCACGGCGGGGGCCGAGGTGCGTGAGGACACGGCACCGGTGTGTTCGGGCCTGGGTGGGGTGTTCGGGCACGGCACCGCAGGGGCCGGGGGGCGTTCGGGCATGGCACCGGGGTGTTCGGGCACACGGCTCCGCGGGGCGGGGTGGGGTGTTCGGTCACGGCACCGCGGGGGCCGGGGTGGGGTGTTCGGGCACGGCACGGCGGGGGCCGGGGGGCGTTCGGGCACGGCACCGGCGGGGGGGCCGGGCTGGGGTGTTCGGGCACAGCACGGCGGGGGCCGGGGGGCATGAGGACACGGCACCGATGTGTTCGGGCCGGGGTGGGGTGTTCGGGCACGGCACCACGGGGGCCGGGGGGCGTTCGGGCATGGCACCAGGGTGTTCGGGCACACGGCTCCGCGGGGGCCAGGGTGGGGTGTTCGGTCACGGCACCGCGGGGGCCGGGGTGGGGTGTTCGGGCACGGCACGGCGGGGGCCGGGGGGCGTTCGGGCACGGCACCGGGGTGTTGTGGCACACGGCTCCGCGGGGGCCGGGGTGGGGTGTTCGGGCATGGCAGGGCGGGGACCGGGGGGCGTTTGGGCACGGCACCGGGGTGTTCGGGCACACGGCTCCATGGGGGCTGGGGTGGGGTGTTTGGGCACGGCACCGCGGGGTGTTCGGGCATGGCACCGCGGGGGTCGGGGGGGCATTCGGGCACGGCACCGGGGTGTTCGGGCACACGGCTCCGCGGGGGCCAGGGTGGGGTGTTCGGGCACGGCACCGCGGGGGCCACGTGGCATTCGGGCACGGCACCGGGGTGTTCAGGCACACGTCTCCACGGGGGCCGGGGTGGGGTGTTCGGGCACGGCACGGCGGGGGCCGGGGTGGGGTGTTCGGGCACGGCGGGGGCCGGGGCGGGGTGTTCGGGCATGGCACCGCGGGGGTCGGGGGGGCGTTCGGGCACGGCACCGGGGTGTTCGGGCACACGGCTCCGCGGGGGCCAGGGTGGGGTGTTCAGGCACGGCACCGCGGGGGCCGGGTGGCATTCGGGCACGGCACCGGGGTGTTCAGGTGCACGGCTCCGTGGGGCCGGGGTGCGGTGTTCGGGCACGGCACCGCGGGGGCCGCGGGGCGTTCGGGCATGGCACCGGGGTGTTGGGGCACACGGCTCCGCGGGGCCGGGGTGGGGTGTTCGGGCACGTCACAGCGGGGGCCGGGCCGGGGGCCGGGGGGGCGTTCGGGCACGGCACCGCGGGGTGGGGTGTTCGGGCACGGCACCGCGGGGGCCGGGGGGCGTTCGGGCACGGCACCAGGGTGTTCGGGCTCACAGCTTCGCGGGGGCCGGGGTGGGGTGTTCGAGCACGGCACCGTGGGGACCGGGGGCGTTCGGGCACAGCACCGGGGTGTTCGGGCACACGGCTCCGCGGGGGCCTGGGTGGGGTGTTCGGTCACGGCACCACGTAGGCCGGGGTGGGGTGTTCGGGCACGGCACGGCGGGGGCCGGGGGGCGTGAGGGCACGGCACCGGGGCGTGAGGGCACGCGGCTCTGCGGGGGCCAGTGTGGGGTGTTCGGGCACGGCATCGCGGGGACCGGGGGCGTGAGGGCACGGCAGCGGGGTGTTCGGGCACGCGGCACCGCCGCGGCCGGAGTGGGGTGTTCGGGCACGGCACCGCGGGGCATTCGGGCACGGCACCGGGGTGTTCGGGCACACGGCTCCGCGGGGGCTGGGGTGGGGTTTTCGGGCACCGCACCGCGGGGCCGGGAGGCGTTCGGGCACGGCACCGGGGTGTTCGGGCACACGGCTCCGCAGGGGCCGGGGTGGGGTGTTCAGGCACGGCACCGCGGGGGTCGGGGGGCGGTCGGGCACGGCACCTGGGTGTTCGGGCACACGGCTCCACGGGGGCCGGGGTGGGGTGTTTGGGCACGGCACCGCGGGGGCCGGGGGGGCATTCGGCCACGGCACCGGGGTGTTCGGGCACACGGGTTCGTGGGGACCGGGGTGGGGTGTTCGGTCACGGCACCGCAGGGGCCGGGGTGGGGTGTTCGGGCACGGCACCGCGGGGGCATTCGGGCACGGCACCGGGGTGTTCAGGCACACGGCTCCGCGGGGGCCGGGGTGCGGTGTTCAGTCTCACGGCACGGCAGGGGCCGGGTGGCGTTCAGGCACGGCACCGGGGTGTTCGGGCACACGGCACCGTGGGGACTGGGTGGGGTGTTCGGGCACCGCACCGCGGGGGCCGGGGGGTGTTCGGCCACGGCAGCGGGGTGTTCGGGCACGGCACCGCGGGGGCCTGGGTGGGGTGTTCGGGCACGGCACGACGGGGGCCGGGGGGCGTGAGGACACGGCACCGGGGTGTTTGGGCACACGTCTCCGCGGGGGCCGGGGTGGGGTGTTCGGGCACACGGCTTGGTGGGGGCCGGGGTGGGGTGTTCGGTCACGGCACCGCGGGGGCCGGGGTGGGGTGTTCGAGCACGGCACCGCGGGGGCCGGGGGGGCATTCGGGCACGGCACCGGGGTGTTCAGGCACACGGCTCCGCGAGGGCCGGGGTGCGGTGTTTAGTCTCACGGCATGGCGAGGGCCGGGTGGCGTTCGCGCACGGCACCGGGGTGTTCGGGCACACGGCACCGTGGGGGCTGGGGTGGGGTGTTCGGGCACGGCACCGCGGGGGCCGCGGGGCGTTCGGCCACGGCACCGGGGTGTTCGGGCACGGCACCGCGGGGGCCGGGGGGTGTTCGGACACGGCACTGCGGTGTTCGGGCACACGGCACCGCGGGGGCCAGGGGGCATTCGGGCACAGAATCGGGGTGTTCGGGCACACGTCTCCGCGGCCGCGGGGGCCGGGGTGGGGTGTTCGGGCACGGCACCGCGGGGGCCGGGGGCGTTCGTGCACGGCACCGCGGTGTTCGGGCACACGGCACCGCGGGGGCCAGGGGGCATTCGGGTTCGGGCACACGGCTCCGCGGGGGCCGGGGTGGGGTGTTCGGGCACGGCACCGCGGGGGCCGGGGGGCGTTCGGGCACGGCACCGGGGTGTTCGGGCACACAGCTCCGCGGGGGCCAGGGTGGGGTGTTTGGGCACAGCACCGCGGGGGTCGGGGGGCGTTTGGGCACGGCATCGGGGTGTTCGGGCACACGGCTTCGTGGGGGCCGGGGTGGGGTGTTCGGTCACAGCACTGCGGGGGCCGGGGTGGGGTGTTCGGGCACGGCACCGCGGGGGCCGGGGGGGCATTCGGCACGGCACCGGGGTGTTCAGGCACAGGGCTCCACGGAGCTCAGGGTGGGGTGTTCAGTCACGGCACGGCGGGGGTCGGGTGGCGTTCGGGCACAGCACCGCGCGGGCCGGGGTGGGGTGTTCGGCCACGGCACCAGGGTGTTCGGGCACGGCACCGCGGGGGCCGGGGTGGGGTGTTCGGGCACGGCACGGCGGGGGCCGGGGTGGGGTGTTCGGCCACGGCACCGGGGTGTTCGGGCACGGCACCGCGGGGGCCGGGGGGCGTGAGGACACGGCACCGGTGTGTTCGGGCCGGGGTGCGGTGTTCGGGCACGGCACCGCGGGGGCCTGGCATGGCACCGGGGTGTTCGGGCACACGGCTCTGCGGGGGCCGGGGTGGGGTGTTCGGTCACGGCACCGCAGGGGCCAGGGTGGGTGTTCGGGCATAGCACCGCGGGGGCCGGGGGGCGTTCGCGCACGCCACCGGGGTGTTGGGGCACACGGCTCCGCGGGGGCCGGGGTGGGGTGTTCGGGCATGGCAGGGCGGGGGCCGAGGGGCGTTTGGGCACGGCACCGGGGTGTTCGGGCACACGGCTCCGTGGGGGCCGGGGTGGGGTGTTCGGGCATGGCACCGCGGGGGTCGGGGGGGGCATTCGGGCACAGCACCGGGTGTTTGGGCACACGGCTCCGCGGGGGCCAGGGTGGGGTGTTCAGGCACGGCACCGCGGGGGCCGGGTGGCATTCGGGCACGGCACCGGGGTGTTCGGGCACACGTCTCCACCGGGGCCGGGGTGGGGTGTTCGGGCACACGTCTCCACGGGGGCCGGGGGGCGTTCGGGCATGGCACCGGGGTGTTCGGGCACACGGCTCCGCGGGGGCCGGGGTGGGGTGTTTGGGCACGGCACCGTGGGGCGTTCGGGCACGGCACCGCGGGGGCCGGGGGGCATTCGGGCACGGCACCGAAGTGTTCTAGCACACGGCTCCGCGGGGGCGGGGTGGGGTGTTCAGGCACGGCACCGCGGGGGTCGGGTGGCATTCGAGCACGGCACCGGGGTGTTCGGGCACACGTCTCCACGAGGGCCGGGGTGGGGTGTTCGGGCACAGCACAGCGGGGGCGTTCGCGCACGACACCGGGGTGTTCGGGCACACGGCTCCGTGGGGGCCAGGGTGGGGTGTTCGCGCACGGCACGGCGGGGGCCGGGGGGCGTTCGGGCATGGCACTGGGTGTTCAGGTGCACGGCTCCGTGGGGCCGGGGTGCGGTGTTCGGGCACGGCACCGCGGGGGCCGCGGGGCGTTCGGGCATGGCACCGGGGGTGTTGGGGCACACGGCTCCGCGGGGGCCGGGGTGGGGTGTTCGGGCACGTCACAGCGGGGGCCGGGCCGGGGGCCGGGGTGGGGTGTTCGGGCATGGCACCGCGGGGGCCGGGGGGCGTTCGGGCACGTCACCAGGGTGTTCGGGCTCACAGCTTCGGCGGGGGCCGGGGTGGGGTGTTCGAGCACGGCACCGTGGGGACCGGGGGCGTTCGGGCACAGCACCGGGTGTTCGGGCACACGGCTCCGCGGGGGCCTGGGTGGGGTGTTCGGTCACGGCACCACGTAGGCCGGGGTGGGGTGTTCGGGCACGGCACGGCGGGGGCCGGGGGGCGTGAGGGCACGGCACCGGGGCGTGAGGGCACGCGGCTCTGCGGGGGCCAGTGTGGGGTGTTCGGGCACGGCATCACGGGGACCGGGGGCATGAGGGCACGGCAGCGGGGTGTTCGGGCACGCGGCACCGCGGCGGCCGGAGTGGGGTGTTCGGGCACGGCACCGCGGGGCATTCGGGCACGGCACCGGGGTGTTCGGGCACACGGCTCCACGGGGGCTGGGGTGGGGTTTTCGGGCACGGCACCGCGGGGCCGGGGGGCGTTCGGGCACGGCACCGGGGTGTTCGGGCACACGGCTCCGCAGGGGCCGGGGTGGGGTGTTCAGGCACGGCACCGCGGGGGTCGGGGGGCGTTCGGGCACGGCACCTGGGTGTTCGGGCACACGGCTCCACGGGGGCCGGGGTGGGGTGTTTGGGCACGGCTCCGCGGGGGCCGGGGGGGCGTTCGGCCACGGCACCGGGGTGTTCGGGCACACGGGTTCGTGGGGACCGGGGTGGGGTGTTCGGTCACGGCACCGCAGGGGCCGGGGTGGGGTGTTCGGGCACGGCACCACGGGGGCCGGGGGGCATTCGGGCACGGCACCGGGGTGTTCAGGCACACGGCTCCGCGGGGGCCGGGGTGCGGTGTTCAGTCTCACGGCACGGCAGGGGCCGGGTGGCGTTCAGGCACGGCACCGGGGTGTTCGGGCACACGGCACCGTGGGGACTGGGTGGGGTGTTCGGGCACGGCACCGCGGGGGCCGGGGGTGTTCGGCCACGGCAGCGGGGTGTTCGGGCACGGCACCGCGGGGGCCTGGGTGGGGTGTTCGGGTACGGCACGACGGGGGCCGGGGGGCATGAGGACACGGCACCGGGGTGTTTGGGCACACGTCTCTGCGGGGGCCGGGGTGGGGTGTTCGGGCACACGGCTGGTGGGGGCCGGGGTGGGGTGTTCGGTCACGGCACCGCGGGGGCCGGGGTGGGGTGTTCGAGCACGGCACCGCGGGGGCCGGGGGGCATTCGGGCACGGCACCGGGGTGTTCAGGCACACGGCTCCGCGAGGGCCGGGGTGCGGTGTTTAGTCTCACGGCATGGCGGGGGCCGGGTGGCGTTCGCGCACGGCACCGGGGTGTTCGGGCACACGGCACCGTGGGGGCTGGTGGGGTGTTCGGGCACGGCACCGGCGGGGGCCGCGGGGCGTTCGGCCACGGCACCGGGGTGTTCGGGCACGGCACCGGGGGGCCGGGGGGTGTTCGGACACGGCACCGCGGTGTTCGGGCACACGGCACCGCGGGGGCCAGGGGGCATTCGGGCACAGAATCGGGGTGTTCGGGCACACGTCTCCGCGGGGGCCGGGGTGGGGTGTTCGGGCACGGCACCGCGGGGGCCGGGGGCGTTCGTGCACGGCACCGCGGTGTTCGGGCACACGGCACCACGGGGGCCAGGGGGCATTCGGGCACGGAATCGGGGTGTTCGGGCACACGGCTCCGCGGGGGCCGGGGTGGGGTGTTCGGGCACGGCACCGCGGGGGCCGGGGGCGTTCGGGCACGGCACCGGGGTGTTCGGGCACACAGCTCTGCGGGGGGCCAGGGTGGGGTGTTTGGGCACAGCACCGCGGGGGTCGGGGGGCGTTTGGGCACGGCATCGGGGTGTTCGGGCACACGGCTTCGTGGGGGCCGGGGTGGGGTGTTCGGTCACAGCACTGCGGGGGCCGGGGTGGGGTGTTCGGGCACGGCACCGCGGGGGCCAGGGGGGCATTTGGGCACGGCACCGGGGTGTTCAGGCACAGGGCTCCACGGGGCTCAGGGGTGGGGTGTTCAGTCACGGCAGGGCGGGGGTCGGGTGGCGTTCGGGCACAGCACCGCGCGGGCCGGGGTGGGGTGTTCGGCCACGGCACCAGGGTGTTCGGGCACGGCACCGCGGGGGCCGGGGTGGGGTGTTCGGGCACGGCACGGCGGGGGCCGGGGTGGGGTGTTCGGCCACGGCACCGGGGTGTTCGGGCACGGCACCGCGGGGGCCGGGGGGCGTGAGGACACGGCACCGGTGTGTTCGGGCCGGGGTGCGGTGTTTGGGCACGGCACCGCGGGGGCCGGGCATGGCACCGGGGTGTTCGGGCACACGGCTCTGCGGGGTCCGGGGTGGGGTGTTCGGTCACGGCACCGCAGGGGCCGGGGTGGGGTGTTCGGGCATAGCACCGCGGGGGCCGGGGGGCGTTCGCGCACGCCACCGGGGTGTTGGGGCACACGGGCTCCGCGGGGGCCGGGGTGGGGTGTTCGGGCATGGCAGGGCGGGGGCCGGGTGGCATTCGGGCACGGCACCGGGGTGTTCAGGTGCACGGCTCCGTGGGGCCGGGGTGCGGTGTTCGGGCACGGCACCGCGGGGGCCGCGGGGCGTTCGGGCCATGGCACCGGGGTGTTGGGGCACACGGCTCCGCGGGGGCCGGGGTGGGGTGTTCGGGCACGTCACAGCGGGGGCCGGGCCGGGGGCCGGGGGGCGTTCGGGCACGGCACCGCGGGGTGGGGTGTTCGGGCACGGCACCGCGGGGGCCGGGGGGCGTTCGGGCACGGCACCAGGGTTGTTCGGGCTCACAGCTTCGCGGGGGCCGGGGTGGGGTGTTTGAGCACGGCACCGTGGGGACCGGGGCGTTCGGGCACAGCACCGGGGTGTTCGGGCACACGGCTCCGCGGGGGCCTGGGTGGGGTGTTCGGTCACGGCACCACGTAGGCCGGGGTGGGGTGTTCGGGCACGGCACGGCGGGGGCCGGGGGGCGTGAGGGCACGGCACCGGGGCGTGAGGGCACGCGGCTCTGCGGGGGCCAGTGTGGGGTGTTCGGGCACGGCATCGCGGGACCGGGGGCGTGAGGGCACGGCAGCGGGGTGTTCGGGCACGCGGCACCGCCGCGGCCGGAGTGGGGTGTTCGGGCACGGCACCGCGGGGCATTCGGGCACGGCACCGGGGTGTTCGGGCACACGGCTCCGCGGGGGCTGGGGTGGGGTTTTCGGGCACCGCACCGCGGGGCCGGGAGGCGTTCGGGCACGGCACCGGGTGTTCGGGCACACGGCTCCGCAGGGGCCGGGGTGGGGTGTTCAGGCACGGCACCGCGGGGTCGGGGGGCGGTCGGGCACGGCACCTGGGTGTTCGGGCACACGGCTCCACGGGGGCCGGGGTGGGGTGTTTGGGCACGGCACCGCGGGGGCCGGGGGGGCATTCGGCCACGGCACCGGGTGTTCGGGCACACGGGTTCGTGGGGACCGGGGTGGGGTGTTCGGTCACGGCACCGCAGGGGCCGGGGTGGGGTGTTCGGGCACGGCACCGCGGGGGCATTCGGGCACGGCACCGGGGTGTTCAGGCACACGGCTCCGCGGGGGCCGGGGGTGCGGTGTTCAGTCTCACGGCACGGCAGGGGCCGGGTGGCGTTCAGGCACGGCACCGGGGTGTTCGGGCACACGGCACCGTGGGGACTGGGTGGGGTGTTCGGGCACCGCACCGCGGGGGCCGGGGGGTGTTCGGCCACGGCAGCGGGGTGTTCGGGCACGGCACCGCGGGGGCCTGGGTGGGGTGTTCGGGCACGGCACGACGGGGGCCGGGGGGCGTGAGGACACGGCACCGGGGTGTTTGGGCACACGTCTCCGCGGGGGCCGGGGTGGGGTGTTCGGGCACACGGCTTGGTGGGGGCCGGGGTGGGGTGTTCGGTCACGGCACCGCGGGGGCCGGGGTGGGGTGTTCGAGCACGGCACCGCGGGGGCCGGGGGGGCATTCGGGCACGGCACCGGGTGTTCAGGCACACGGCTCCGCGAGGGCCGGGGTGCGGTGTTTAGTCTCACGGCATGGCGAGGGCCGGGTGGCGTTCGCGCACGGCACCGGGGTGTTCGGGCACACGGCACCGTGGGGGCTGGGGTGGGGTGTTCGGGCACGGCACCGCGGGGGCCGCGGGGCGTTCGGCCACGGCACCGGGGTGTTCGGGCACGGCACCGCGGGGGCCGGGGGGTGTTCGGACACGGCACTGCGGTGTTCGGGCACACGGCACCGCGGGGGCCAGGGGCATTCGGGCACAGAATCGGGGTGTTCGGGCACACGTCTCCGCGGCCGCGGGGGCCGGGGTGGGGTGTTCGGGCACGGCACCGCGGGGGCCGGGGGCGTTCGTGCACGGCACCGCGGTGTTCGGGCACACGGCACCGCGGGGGCCAGGGGGCATTCGGGTTCGGGCACACGGCTCCGCGGGGGCCGGGGTGGGGTGTTCGGGCACGGCACCGCGGGGGCCGGGGGGCGTTCGGGCACGGCACCGGGGTGTTCGGGCACACAGCTCCGCGGGGGCCAGGGTGGGGTGTTTGGGCACAGCACCGCGGGGGTCGGGGGGCGTTTGGCACGGCATCGGGGTGTTCGGGCACACGGCTTCGTGGGGGCCGGGGTGGGGTGTTCGGTCACAGCACTGCGGGGGCCGGGGTGGGGTGTTCGGGCACGGCACCGCGGGGGGCCGGGGGGGCATTCGGGCACGGCACCGGGGTGTTCAGGCACAGGGCTCCACGGAGCTCAGGGTGGGGTGTTCAGTCACGGCACGGCGGGGGTCGGGTGGCGTTCGGGCACAGCACCGCGCGGGCCGGGGTGGGGTGTTCGGCCACGGCACCAGGGTGTTCGGGCACGGCACCGCGGGGGCCGGGGTGGGGTGTTCGGGCACGGCACGGCGGGGGCCGGGGTGGGGTGTTCGGCCACGGCACCGGGGTGTTCGGGCACGGCACCGCGGGGGCCGGGGGGCGTGAGGACACGGCACCGGTGTGTTCGGGCCGGGGTGCGGTGTTCGGGCACGGCACCGCGGGGGCCTGGCATGGCACCGGGGTGTTCGGGCACACGGCTCTGCGGGGGCCGGGGTGGGGTGTTCGGTCACGGCACCGCAGGGGCCAGGGTGGGGTGTTCGGGCATAGCACCGCGGGGGCCGGGGGGCGTTCGCGCACGCCACCGGGGTGTTGGGGCACACGGCTCCGCGGGGGCCGGGGTGGGGTGTTCGGGCATGGCAGGGCGGGGGCCGAGGGGCGTTTGGGCACGGCACCGGGGTGTTCGGGCACACGGCTCCGTGGGGGCCGGGGTGGGGTGTTCGGGCATGGCACCGCGGGGGTCGGGGGGGCATTCGGGCACAGCACCGGGGTGTTTGGGCACACGGCTCCGCGGGGGCCAGGGTGGGGTGTTCAGGCACGGCACCGCGGGGGCCGGGTGGCATTCGGGCACGGCACCGGGGTGTTCGGGCACACGTCTCCACCGGGGCCGGGGTGGGGTGTTCGGGCACACGTCTCCACGGGGGCCGGGGGGCGTTCGGGCATGGCACCGGGGTGTTCGGGCACACGGCTCCGCGGGGGCCGGGGTGGGGTGTTTGGGCACGGCACCGTGGGGCGTTCGGGCACGGCACCGCGGGGGCCGGGGGGCATTCGGGCACGGCACCGAAGTGTTCTAGCACACGGCTCCGCGGGGGCTGGGGTGGGGTGTTCAGGCACGGCACCGCGGGGGTCGGGTGGCATTCGGGCACGGCACCGGGGTGTTCGGGCACACGTCTCCACGAGGGCCGGGGTGGGGTGTTCGGGCACAGCACAGCGGGGGCGTTCGCGCACGACACCGGGGTGTTCGGGCACACGGCTCCGTGGGGGCCAGGGTGGGGTGTTCGCGCACGGCACGGCGGGGCCGGGGGGCGTTCGGGCATGGCACTGGGGTGTTCAGGTGCACGGCTCCGTGGGGCCGGGGTGCGGTGTTCGGGCACGGCACCGCGGGGGCCGCGGGGCGTTCGGGCATGGCACCGGGGTGTTGGGGCACACGGCTCCGCGGGGGCCGGGGTGGGGTGTTCGGGCACGTCACAGCGGGGGCCGGGCCGGGGGCCGGGGTGGGGTGTTCGGGCATGGCACCGCGGGGGCCGGGGGGCGTTCGGGCACGGCACCAGGGTGTTCGGGCTCACAGCTTCGCGGGGGCCGGGGTGGGGTGTTCGAGCACGGCACCGTGGGGACCGGGGGCGTTCGGGCACAGCACCGGGGTGTTCGGGCACACGGCTCCGCGGGGGCCTGGGTGGGGTGTTCGGTCACGGCACCACGTAGGCCGGGGTGGGGTGTTCGGGCACGGCACGGCGGGGGCCGGGGGGCGTGAGGGCACGGCACCGGGGCGTGAGGGCACGCGGCTCTGCGGGGGCCAGTGTGGGGTGTTCGGGCACGGCATCACGGGGACCGGGGGCATGAGGGCACGGCAGCGGGGTGTTCGGGCACGCGGCACCGCGGCGGCCGGAGTGGGGTGTTCGGGCACGGCACCGCGGGGCATTCGGGCACGGCACCGGGGTGTTCGGGCACACGGCTCCACGGGGGCTGGGGTGGGGTTTTCGGGCACGGCACCGCGGGGCCGGGGGGCGTTCGGGCACGCACCGGGGTGTTCGGGCACACGGCTCCGCAGGGGCCGGGGTGGGGTGTTCAGGCACGGCACCGCGGGGGTCGGGGGGCGTTCGGGCACGGCACCTGGGTGTTCGGGCACACGGCTCCACGGGGGCCGGGGTGGGGTGTTTGGGCACGGCTCCGCGGGGGCCGGGGGGGCGTTCGGCCACGGCACCGGGGTGTTCGGGCACACGGGTTCGTGGGGACCGGGGTGGGGTGTTCGGTCACGGCACCGCAGGGGCCGGGGTGGGGTGTTCGGGCACGGCACCACGGGGGCCGGGGGGCATTCGGGCACGGCACCGGGGTGTTCAGGCACACGGCTCCGCGGGGGCCGGGGTGCGGTGTTCAGTCTCACGGCACGGCAGGGGCCGGGTGGCGTTCAGGCACGGCACCGGGGTGTTCGGGCACACGGCACCGTGGGGACTGGGTGGGGTGTTCGGGCACGGCACCGCGGGGGCCGGGGGGTGTTCGGCCACGGCAGCGGGGTGTTCGGGCACGGCACCGCGGGGGCCTGGGTGGGGTGTTCGGGTACGGCACGACGGGGGCCGGGGGGCATGAGGACACGGCACCGGGGTGTTTGGGCGCACGTCTCTGCGGGGGCCGGGGTGGGGTGTTCGGGCACACGGCTTGGTGGGGGCCGGGGTGGGGTGTTCGGTCACGGCACCGCGGGGGCCGGGGTGGGGTGTTCGAGCACGGCACCGCGGGGGCCGGGGGGGCATTCGGGCACGGCACCGGGGTGTTCAGGCACACGGCTCCGCGAGGGCCGGGGTGCGGTGTTTAGTCTCACGGCATGGCGGGGCCGGGTGGCGTTCGCGCACGGCACCGGGGTGTTCGGGCACACGGCACCGTGGGGGCTGGGGTGGGGTGTTCGGGCACGGCACCGCGGGGGCCGCGGGGCGTTCGGCCACGGCACCGGGGTGTTCGGGCACGGCACCGGGGGGCCGGGGGGTGTTCGGACACGGCACCGCGGTGTTCGGGCACACGGCACCGCGGGGGCCAGGGGGCATTCGGGCACAGAATCGGGGTGTTCGGGCACACGTCTCCGCGGGGGCCGGGGTGGGGTGTTCGGGCACGGCACCGCGGGGGCCGGGGGCGTTCGTGCACGGCACCGCGGTGTTCGGGCACACGGCACCACGGGGGCCAGGGGGCATTCGGGCACGGAATCGGGGTGTTCGGGCACACGGCTCCGCGGGGGCCGGGGTGGGGTGTTCGGGCACGGCACCGCGGGGGCCGGGGGGCGTTCGGGCACGGCACCGGGGTGTTCGGGCACACAGCTCTGCGGGGGCCAGGGTGGGGTGTTTGGGCACAGCACCGCGGGGGTCGGGGGGCGTTTGGGCACGGCATCGGGGTGTTCGGGCACACGGCTTCGTGGGGGCCGGGGTGGGGTGTTCGGTCACAGCACTGCGGGGGCCGGGGTGGGGTGTTCGGGCACGGCACCGCGGGGGCCAGGGGGGCATTTGGGCACGGCACCGGGGTGTTCAGGCACAGGGCTCCACGGGGCTCAGGGTGGGGTGTTCAGTCACGGCAGGGCGGGGGTCGGGTGGCGTTCGGGCACAGCACCGCGCGGGCCGGGGTGGGGTGTTCGGCCACGGCACCAGGGTGTTCGGGCACGGCACCGCGGGGGCCGGGGTGGGGTGTTCGGGCACGGCACGGCGGGGGCCGGGGTGGGGTGTTCGGCCACGGCACCGGGGTGTTCGGGCACGGCACCGCGGGGGCCGGGGGGCGTGAGGACACGGCACCGGTGTGTTCGGGCCGGGGTGCGGTGTTTGGGCACGGCACCGCGGGGGCCGGGCATGGCACCGGGGTGTTCGGGCACACGGCTCTGCGGGGTCCGGGGTGGGGTGTTCGGTCACGGCACCGCAGGGGCCGGGGTGGGGTGTTCGGGCATAGCACCGCGGGGGCCGGGGGGCGTTCGCGCACGCCACCGGGGTGTTGGGGCACACGGCTCCGCGGGGGCCGGGGTGGGGTGTTCGGGCATGGCAGGGCGGGGGCCGGGGGGCGTTTGGGCACGGCACCGGGGTGTTCGGGCACACGGCTCCGTGGGTGCCGGGGTGGGGTGTTCGGGCATGGCACCGCGGGGGTCGGGGGGGGGGCATTCGGGCACAGCACCGGGGTGTTTGGGCACACGGCTCCGCGGGGGCCAGGGTGGGGTGTTCAGGCACGGCACCGCGGGGGCCGGGTGGCATTCGGGCACGGCACCGGGGTGTTCGGGCACACGTCTCCACGGGGCCGGGGTGGGGTGTTCAGGCACGGCACGGCGGGGGCCGGGGGGCGTTCGGGCACGGCACCGGCGGGGGGCCGGGCTGGGGTGTTCGGGCACGGCACGGCGGGGGCCGAGGGGCATGAGGACACGGCACCGGTGTGTTCGGGCCTGGGTGGGGTGTTCGGGCATGGCACCGCAGGGGCCGGGGGGCGTTCGGGCATGGCACCGGGGTGTTCGGGCACACAGCTCCGCGGGGGCCGGGGTGGGGTGTTCGGTCACGGCACCGCGGGGGCCCGGGTAGGGTGTTCGGGCACGGCACGGCGGGGGCCGGGGGGCGTTCGGGCACGGCACCGGCGGGGGGGCCGGGGTGGGGTGTTCGGGCATAGCACGGCGGGTGCCGGGGGGCGTGAGGACACGGCACCGATGTGTTCAGGCCGGGGTGGGGTGTTCGGGCACGGCACCACGGGGGCCGGGGGGCGTTCGGGCATGGCACCAGGGTGTTCGGGCACACAGCTCCGCGGGGCCGGGGTGGGTGTTCGGTCACGGCACCGCGGGGGCCGGGGTGGGGTGTTCGGGCACGGCACCACGGGGGCCGGGGGGCGTTCGGGCACGGCACCAGGGTGTTCGGGCACACGGCTCCGCGGGGGCCGGGGTGGGGTGTTCGGGCACGGCACGGCGGGGGCCGGGGGGCGTGAGGACACAGCACCGGTGTGTTCGAGCCGGGGTGGGGTGTTCGGGCACGGCACCGCGGGGGCCGGGGGGCGTTCGGGTATGGCACCGGGGTGTTCGGGCACACGGCTCCGCGGGGGCCAGGGTGGTGTGTTCGGTCACGGCACCGCGGGGGCCAGGTGGGGTGTTCGGGCACGGCACCGCGGGGGCCGGGGGCGTTCGGGCACGGCACCGGGGTGTTGGGGCACACGGCTCCGCGGCGGCCGGGGTGGGGTGTTCGGGCACGACACGGCGGGGGCCGGGGGGCGTTCGGGCACGGCACCGGGGTGTTCGGGCACACGGCTCCGCGGGGGCCGGGGTGGGGTGTTTGGGCACGGCACCGTGGGTGTTCGGGCACGGCACCGCGGGGGCCGGGGGGGCATTCGAGCACGGCACCGGGGTGTTCGGGCACACGGCTCCGCGGGGGCCGGGGTGGGGTGTTCAGGCACGGCACCGCGGGGGCCGGGTGGCATTCGGGCACGGCACCGGGGTGTTCGGGCACAGCACGGCGGGGGCCGGGGGGCGTGAGGACACGGCACCGATGTGTTCAGGCCGGGGTGGGGTGTTCGGGCACGGCACCACGGGGGCCAGGGGGCATTCGGGCACAGAATCGGGGTGTTCGGGCACACGTCTCCGCGGGGGCCGGGGTGGGGTGTTCGGGCACGGCACCGCGGGGGCCGGGGGCGTTCGTGCACGGCACCGCGGGGTTCGGGCACACGGCACCGCGGGGGCCAGGGGGCATTCGGGCACGGAATCGGGGTGTTCGGGCACACGGCTCCGCGGGGGCCGGGGTGGGGTGTTCGGGCACGGCACCGCGGGGGCCGGGGGGCGTTCGGGCACGGCACCGGGGTGTTCGGGCACACAGCTCCGCGGGGGCCAGGGTGGGGTGTTTGGGCACAGCACCGCGGGGGTCGGGGGGCGTTTGGGCACGGCATCCGGGTGTTCGGGCACACGGCTTCGTGGGGGCCGGGGTGGGGTGTTCGGTCACAGCACTGCGGGGGCCGGGGTGGGGTGTTCGGGCACGGCACCGCGGGGGCCGGGGGGGCATTCGGGCACGGCACCGGGGTGTTCAGGCACAGGGCTCCACGGGGCTCAGGGTGGGGTGTTCAGTCACGGCACGGCGGGGGTCGGGTGGCATTCGGGCACAGCACCGCGGGGGCCAGGGTGGGGTGTTCGGCCACGGCACCAGGGTGTTCGGGCACGGCACCGCGGGGGCCGGGGTGGGGTGTTCGGCCACGACACCGGGGTGTTCGGGCACGGCACCGCGGGGGCCGGGGGGCGTGAGGACACGGCACCGGTGTGTTCGGGCCGGGGTGCGGTGTTCGGGCACGGCACCGCGGGGGCCGGGCATGGCACCGGGGTGTTCGGGCACATGGCTCTGCGGGGGCCGGGGTGGGGTGTTCGGTCACGGCACCGCAGGGGCCGGGGTGGGGTGTTCGGGCATAGCACCGCGGGGGCCGGGGGGCGTTCGCGCACGCCACCGGGGTGTTGGGGCACACGGCTCCGCGGGGGCCGGGGTGGGGTGTTCGGGCATGGCAGGGCGGGGGCCGGGGGGCGTTTGGGCACGGCACCGGGTGTTCGGGCACACGGCTCCGTGGGGGCCGCGGGGTGGGGTGTTCGGGCATGGCACCGCGGGGGTCGGGGGGGGGGGGCATTCGGGCACAGCACCGGGGTGTTCGGGCACACGGCTCCGCGGGGGCCAGGGTGGGGTGTTCAGGCACGGCACCGCGGGGGCCGGGTGGCATTCGGGCACGGCACCGGGGTGTTCGGGCACACGTCTCCACGGGGGCCAGGGTGGGGTGTTCAGGCACGGCACCGCGGGGGCCGGGTGGCATTCGGGCACGGCACCGGGGTGTTCGGGCACACGTCTCCACGGGGGCCAGGGTGGGGTGTTCAGGCACGGCACGGCGGGGGCCGGGGGGCGTTCGGGCACGGCACTGGCGGGGGGGCCCGACTGGGGTGTTCGGGCACGGCACGGCGGGGGCCGAGGGGCGTGAGGACACGGCACCGGTGTGTTCGGGCCTGGGTGGGGTGTTCGGGCATGGCACCGCAGGGGCCGGGGGGCGTTCGGGCATGGCACCGGGGTGTTCGGGCACACGGCTCCGCGGGGGCCGGGGTGGGGTGTTCGGTCACGGCACCGCGGGGGCCCGGGTAGGGTGTTCGGGCACGGCACGGCGGGGGCCGGGGGGCGATCGGGCACGGCACCGGCGGGGGGCCGGGGTGGGGTGTTCGGGCACAGCACGGCGGGGGCCGGGGGGCGTGAGGACACGGCACCACGGGGACCGGGGGGCGTTCGGGCATGGCACGAGGGTGTTCGGGCACACAGCTCCGCGGGGGCCGGGGTGGGGTGTTCGGTCACGGCACCGCGGGGGCCGGGGTGGGGTGTTCGGGCACGGCACCACGGGGGCCGGGGGCGTTCGGGCACGGCACCGGGTTGTTCGGGCACACGGCTCCGCGGGGGCCGGGGTGGGGTGTTCGGGCACGGCACGGTGGGGGCCGGGGGGCGTGAGGACACAGCACCGGTGTGTTCGAGCCGGGGTGGGGTGTTCGGGCACGGCACCGCGGGGGCCGGGGGGCGTTCGGACATGGTACCGGGGTGTTCGGGCACACGGCTCCGCGGGGGCCAGGGTGGTGTGTTCGGTCACGGCACCGCGGGGGCCAGGTGGGGTGTTCGGGGCACGGCACCGCGGGGGCCGGGGGCGTTCGGGCACGGCACCGGGGTGTTGGGGCACACGGCTCCGCGGCGGCCGGGGTGGGGTGTTCGGGCACGGCACAGCAGGGGCCGGGGGGCGTTCGGGCACGGCACCGGGGTGTTCAGGCACACGGCTCCGCGGGGGCCGGGGTGGGGTGTTTGGGCACGGCACCGTGGGGTGTTCGGGCACGGCACTGGGGTGTTCGGGCACACGGCTCCGCGGGGGCCGGGGTGGGGTGTTCAGGCACGGCACCGCGGGGGCCGGGTGGCATTCGGGCACGGCACCGCGGGGGCCGGGGGGGCATTCGGGCACGGCACTGGGTGTTCGGGCACACGGCTCCGCGGGGGCCGGGGTGGGGTGTTCAGGCACGGCACCGCGGGGGCCGGGTGGCATTCGGGCACGGCACCGGGGTGTTCGAGCACAGCACGGCGGGGGCCGGGGGGCGTGACGACACGGCACCGATGTGTTCAGGCCGGGGTGGGGTGTTCGGGCACGGCACCACGGGGGCCGGGGGGCGTTCGGGCATGGCACCAGGGTGTTCGGGCACACAGCTCCGCGGGGGCCGGGGTGGGGTGTTCGGTCACGGCACCGCGGGGGCCGGGGTGGGGTGTTCGGGCACGGCACCACGGGGGCCGGGGGGCGTTCGGGCACGGCACCGGGGTGTTCGGGCACACGGCTCCGCGGGGGCCGGGGTGGGGTGTTCGGGCACAGCACGGCGGGGGCCGGGGGGCGTGAGGACACAGCACCGGTGTGTTCGAGCCGGGGTGGGGTGTTCGGGCACGGCACCGCGGGGGCCGGGGGGCGTTCGGGCATGGCACCGGGGTGTTCGGGCACACGGCTCCGCGGGGGCCAGGGTGGTGTGTTCGGTCACGGCACCGCGGGGGCCAGGTGGGGTGTTCGGGCACGGCACCGCGGGGGCCGGGGGCGTTCGGGCACGGCACCGGGGTGTTGGGGCACACGGCTCCGCGGCGGCCGGGGTGGGGTGTTCGGGCACGGCACGGCGGGGGCCGGGGGGCGTTCGGGCACGGCACCGGGGTGTTCGGGCACACGGCTCCGCGGGGGCCGGGGTGGGGTGTTTGGGCACGGCACCGTGGGGTGTTCGGGCACGGCACCGCGGGGGCCGGGGGGGCATTCGGGCACGGCACCAGGGTGTTGGGGCACACGGCTCCGCGGGGGCCGGGGTGGGGTGTTCAGGCACGGCACCGCGGGGGCCGGGTGGCATTCGGGCACGGCACCGGGGTGTTCGGGCACACGGCTCCGCGGGGGCCGGGGTGGGGTGTTCGGTCACGGTACCGCGGGGGCCAGAGTGGGGTGTTCGGGCACAGCACCGCGGGGGCCGGGGGGCGTTCGGGCACGGCACCGGGGTGTTGGGGCACACGGCTCCGCGGGGGCCGGGGTGGGGTGTTCGGTCACGGCACCGCGGGGGCCGAGGTGGGGTGTTCGGGCACGGCACCGCGGGGGCCGGGGGGCGTTCGGGCACGGCACCGTGGTTTTGGGGCACACGCCTCCCCGGGGGCCGGGGTGGGGTGTTCGGGCAGGGCACGGCGGGGGCCGAGGGCGTTCGGGCACGGCACCGGGTGTTCGGGCACACGGCTCCGTGGGGGCCGGGGTGGGGTGTTCGGGCACAGCACCGCGGGGGCCGGGGGGCGTTCGGGCACGGCACCGGGGTGTTCGGGCATACAGCTCCACGAGGGCCGGGGTGGGGTGTTCGCGCACGGCACCACGGGGGCCGGGGGGCGTTTGGGCATGGCACCGGGGTGTTCGGGCACACGGCTCCGCGGGGGCCGGGGTGGGGTGTTCGGTCACGGCACCGCGGGGGCCGGGGTGGGGTGTTCGGGCACGGCACCGCGGGGGCCGGGGGGCATTCGGGCACGGCACCGGGGGTTGGGGCACACGGCTCCGCGGGAGCCGGGGTGGGGTGTTCGGGCACGGCACGGTGGGGGCCGGGGGGCGTGAGGACACGGCAGTGGTGTGTTCGGGCCGGGGTGGGGTGTTCGGACACGGCACCGCGGGGGCCGGGTGGCATTCGAGCACGGCAGTGGTGTGTTCGGGCATTCGAGCACGGCAGTGTGTGTTCGGGCATTCGAGCACGGCAGTGTGTGTTCGGGCATTCGAGCACGGCACCGCGGGGGCCGGGGTGGGGTGTTCGAGCACGGCAGTGGTGTGTTCGGGCCGGGGGTGGGGTGTTCGGGCACGACAACGCGGGGGCCGGGTGGCATTCGAGTACGGCACCGGAGTGTTCGGGCACACGTCTCCACGGGGCCCGGGGTGGGGTGTTCGGGCACGGCACAGCGGGGGCGGGGTGGGGTGTTCGGGCACGGCACGGCTGGGGCCTGGGGGCGTTCGGGCACGGCACCGGGGGGGGCCGGGGTGGGGTGGTCGGGCACGGCACGGCGGGGGCCTGGGGGGCGTGAGGACACGGCACCGGTGTGTTCGGGCCGGGGTGGGGTGTTCGGGCACGGCACCGCGGGGCCGG
>NW_028229450.1:154281-269135 GCF_041138505.1 Cibotium barometz | reverse complement strand
CTTCACTAAGGGTGATGTCACCCTTAGTGAGGGTAGACACTCCTCACTAAGGGCCACCACCCCCCCTCTCTCTCTCTCTCTCTCTCTCTCGTGCTTCTTTTCTCTCTCTCTCTCTCTCTCTCTCTCTCTCTCTCTCTCTCGTGCTACTTCTCTCTCTCTCTCTCCCTCTCTCTCTCTCTCTCTTATTATTATTTTTTCTTTTAACAAAGATTCAAGGGAGAGGGAGAAAGAAAAGAAGAGAGAGAATTTTTAAAAAAAGATAAAGAGAGAGATCAATTGGGTCTCTTCATTCTTGCCTCGTGCTAAATGGAGAAGGGGCGGGCAAGAGAGAGAGAGAGAGAGAGAGAGAGAATAGAATAGATAGTTATTTAAAAATCATGTTTTTGATCATAATCATGTTATCATTATATGTATTCATGGAATTTAAAAGTAGTTAGAAAAGTAACTATTAATAGAGTTAGTTATGTAACTATTATTATTAAATATAATTCTTAAAAATGGATTTTAGATTTCAGTCATTAATGACACTATTTACAATGATTGAAGAATGTTTTTATGCTTGTCAGAAATAATTTTTTTGAAATGAATATATTTTAAAATTAAGTCTAATATGTTTAGATTCAGCGTAACATTAAAATTTGAATTCGTTTTCATTGGTTTAATGTGAGTTGATTTTGTGAGTCATAGTGCTTGACAAATATAGATCTTTTTCTTTGTTTCTTATCTTCATTTGGCCTATTTTTTCTTCATTGGCATGGATAACACAACCTTTTACATTTTTTTAGGAGGTTTGGAGAATGATCCTATTGTTAGAATTGTGCAAGGACGTTTTTATATTATTAAACATGATGATTTTGATGGAATGCTAAATTGAAGGTTTTTGTAATCAAACCACACGATAATGGTCTACGTAGTCTTCCATAGCTTTGTCAGAGGGCTTGCGTTTCGTAGGGAGAAGATGAGATAGGAGTGGATGCTGGAGTAGAGGAGAACCAAAGATTGGAAATGGAAAGGCGATCCGGACCAGGCACGAGGTGATGGCTGCCCCCCAAAACTCGCTTGAGTTCAAATTCGAAAATCTCGCATGTGTAAGGGTCGTGTGTCGCTGTCCCCCTCTCTCTCTCTCTCTCTCTCTCTCTCTCTCTCTCTCTAATATCATGTCTCTTTCTCCCCTTTCTCTGCGATTTCTATCCTGCACAGTTCAGGACGAAGGCGTGGGGGGTGAGGACTCGAAGGGGGACGAGTGAGAGTGCGCATGCCGTTGGGGGAAGAACTACAGCTTACATTGGACCTAGCTCTGTTTTTGAAACTGCCCTAGCTCATTGCACCTTCTTGCAGATATGTATGTATATATATGTTGGTGGAATGAACCTCGTCTCGCCGCCCCCCACCACCTCCCCCCCTCTCTCTCTCTCTCTCTCTCTCTCTCTCTCTCTCTCTAAGCTATCGTAGGGTTCATTCCCCAGGTGAGTCATTGTTCTGTGTGAGCTATAGTAGGGTCAACATTTTTGGACAGGCAGCGTGGCTGGCGGACCTTCCCTACTTAATTAAGCTTCTGTCTGTCTGTCTGTCTACTACTGATGGGGAGAATCATGTGTTGTGCCTATAACCGGATGATATATAGATAATATGTAATGTTTACATTGTTTCAGAAGCAGCTTAGATTTACAGAAATATGGAATTGGACTTGTGCAGCTATCTAATCACGTGTTTCTCTTGGTTTGTCCAGCCTTTTGCAATGTATAAGAACCAGCTGCAGGAGTTCTGTGAAAAGGCTGGTTTTGCCAGACCAAACTACGCGTGCAGTAGAGAAGGACCTCCCATGCCCCCAGTTTCAGAGCTTCTGTGACAGTCGGTGGTGTGACATATGAGTCCTCGTCGTTCTCAAACTTAAAGGCAGCTGAGCATGCAGCTGCCAAAGTGGCCCTAAATGATCTGCTGATATCAGCCGGAGATGAGCTTCACTTTGATCCCTTGGTAAAAAAATGCTGTTCTCTTTGCATGCAAAGGCATCAAGTTGTCAGAAAAAACTTAGTGGCTTTCTTCTGTTGGTGGGACTCTGATCTTTTCTTTTTTTATATAAATTAAAAAAAAATGGTTTTAGGAGAAAACTGGTCTCTGCAAGAACCTACTGCAGGAGTATACACAGAAATTGAGTCTTTCTAACCCTGTGTATTACACTCGGGAACCAAGCAAGGGTCTCTCCCAGTGTTTTGCTCCACTGTTGAAGTGGATGGCAAAGTCTATCAAGGGAGCTCAGCAAAAACCAAGAAGCAATCGGAAATCTTGGCTGCACAAACAGCATTACGGGCCATTTATGCAACAGGACACACACACACAGCTCAGGAAGCATGATAAGTTATATGGTGCTTTCTGTCTGTGCTTAATATATTATGTTTGAGCTGGTTAATGTAACTTGTTGTTGGTATAGGAACATTATGAGCATCAGATTCCGTTTGAATGTATCAAGTAATTTGTGATTAACATGTCAGCTTGTCTTCCTTGATTTCTTCAATATGCAAAGTGGGCATACACACAGTATAAACTCCCCAGAGCTCATGTATTTATCAGCATGCCATTCTAGCATGCTGATGAGCAAAATGCATGATTTGGATGAGCCCAAAGGCAACTTTTGATAATGTATTATCTTATAAATTACCAATACCTCTTTGCCAATGATTCAAACCTTCCTAATGTGCCCATCAAGCCTCTGACCTTGCACCGTCAATCCTTTAGCTAACCCTTGCTACACATTAATTTCCAAGAGAGCCTAGCACCTAGCTATACTATCCTTGTCAAACCCTTTATCATCACAATATTGGCTCCTCACTCACAATAATGTGTAGATGTACACCCACGCCTCCAGTCAAGAGGTTTAAAGAGGCTGAGTGATATCCCAGAGGTACTAGGTTCGAGCCTCCCTTGACCCTCTAGCCCAGTGGTGGTGTGTGTGTGTGTGTTATACACAAGCCGGATGTAAATGCGCAATTTCAAGTCCAATCCAAAAAAAAATTGTGTACATGTGTTGATGCCATGTCAAACCTCTTTGTAGCTCCGGGGCAATGATAAATGTGTTTACCTTTCATCCTTATTATTCCAAGTGTGCATCTATTAACGGAGTTCATGGCTTTCCTACTTGAAATGCAGGCTAGGCTTGCCTACAACTAACCACAACAAAAGCGTTCCAAAAACCTAATGCACAATAACATACATTGACTGACATAACGAGAGTAGGAGGTGCAAGAGGTTTTCAATCCACGGGTTTTTCCTTGACTTCGCCACTTGCTTGATATTATCCCAAAGTTTAGGTACAACTAGTGATAGCTCACTTATAATTTGTTCAGTCTAATATAGCCACAAAAAATTAGACCTTAACTAAACCTCGCTAATATGATGGGTGTCTAAGCATCATATCATATCCAATGGACTTGGCAAAAATAGGTGGATTTTGATGCACTTTTTGTATGCAATAAAGTCAATGGGCATAAGCACGTTAAGGTGGACTCAAAAGCAGTGTCTTGGACATTGCTTGAATAGCACCAAGAAATTTGAAATAGTATAGACTTTTCAATGATAAAAATGTGGGTATTGTAGCGGTTATGGCTTGTTGCTATCTTTCTCTCTCTCTCTCTTCCTTTCAATTGTTATAGTACTACTCTCTTGTAAGTTACATCGTAAATTATCTCTCTCCCTCACGACTCTTACATTATAGATTCTTCTCTCTCTCTCTCTCTCTCTCTCTCTCTCTCCTATTATAGTACAAATACTCTATCTCCATCCTTGTAAATCAAAGCAACTCTCTCTCTCTCTCTCTCCAATCAAAAGCTAATCTAATTTGTCCCTCTTTCCTTGGAATTTGAGCAATTGAAAGCTCTCTCTCTCTCTCTCTCTCTCTCTCTCTCTCTCTCTCTCTCTCTCTCTCTCTCTCTCTCTCTCTCTCTCTCTCTCTTGCTAGTGGTAGGTTTTAGAAGAGGTAATCACTAAAAGCTCTTTATGTGTGAGCGTGTTAAGTTGTCCAACTTGTGTATTATTCTCTCTCTCTCTCTCTCTCTCTCTCTCTCTCTCTCTCTCTCTCTCTCTCTCTTAATGTGTGAATGAAGCTTTCCAACATGTGTTTTATTATCCATGGTGTTTGGTTAGTTGGTTATAATAATTATTGGTCTTCTTTAGTAGTAAAGAAGCAGCATAGGAGCAACTGGCAGCAACTCGGTTATATTGTCCATGGAAGAAAAACTAGTTGAGAACATTAGCATTGTTAACATCATCAAGGAATATGAAGCTACAAGAAAAAGGGAGCAAAGAAGCAAAAACAGGTTGAAAAGGCAACAAGAACATGAAGAGTATGCAAAAGAGGTGGATGAGGAAACTAGATAGAAGATTTGTATAGACATATCAACTAGAAAAGATATATTCAATCGGCTCATCCTTCAATCATCTATGAAGGATTTTCAAGACCGGTCTTTTAGGCAAGAGACTAAGGTTTAAATATCACTTGCAGTAAATGTTTGCAATACTTTGAAAAGTGTGAACGACTAAAATCCTATGCAGAATTTTCATCAAATGATCCACCATGTTGATGCTATTGTATTTTAATGCATCAACTTCTCAAAACTTGAACATAGCAAAAGCATCTAAGGTCTTAAGCATTCATAGAAACGCTTCCTCTGCAAAATCTCAACTTCAAATTGTCTCCTTAGTTCTTGACGACCTAGTGTCACTTTTATTCTTGACTTTGAAAGTGTGGACTCAAAGGAGATAGTTCCATGTTTTCATTGTCCACATGTCAAAAACAATAAATTATGCACAAGTATAATTATACAACAAGACATCAAGGATGTAGTCTTCTCGTTTTGGACAATAGAGATTTGTGTCTCTCCAAATAAGAAGGATGTACGTAAGAAACATACTGGGAGAAAATCATTCATCAAACATCCAATGCACCTTCTAGGTTAATTTTTAAGTCACTGCTCTAACTCCATGATTATCATGCCATGCTATCATAATAGTACTGCAAGAATAACTTCTAGCTCTTCAAGCATGCAAGCATTAATAGTACCGTGCGACAAGCACATCTCTTAGCACTATTGACAATAATGAAAGTGCTAAGTTTCTCTAATACAATTAACTATTAGTTGCTTATTAGTACGAACAACATTGCTTTTAGTGCACTAGCATTGCTAGCTTTTCTTTAAGTGCTAAATGTACTATTGCTTCTTTTGTAGTAATTGGCTTTTCTATTAGTTCTTTGATGCTAACTAGTAGTACTAGCATTACTATAAATGCTAACTAGTAGTACTAGCATTACTATAAATGCTAACTAGTAGTACTAGCATTACTAGCATTACTAGCATTACTATAAATGCCAACTAGCAAAACCATTGTTGTTTTTAGTGCTAACTAGATTTACCATTGCTACTTTTGATGCTAACTAGCACTATAAGCATTACCTTAATTGCTAACTAGAAGTACTAGTGCTAACTAGAAGTACTCACAATACCTTTCCATGCTTACTAGAAATACTAGCACTACTATTACTACTTTCAATGCTAACTACTAGCAGTACCATCACTTGTTATAGTGGTAACTAGCTTTACCATTGCTATGTTTGATGCTAACTAGCACTGTAAGTACTACTACCTTACATGTAATCAACATATCAGGAGCATAATTGTTGCTTTTAGTGCTAACTAATAGTAGTACGAGAATTACTAGCACCACTTGCTCTTGTGTTTATTAGCAAATCTATTAGTACTTCTTGTTAGCACTACTACCATTGCTTACTAGAACTCCTTAATATCATTGCTAGACCTTATTATTATCATGCTAGTAGTGCTTTACTAGCACTACCAGCATTAAGGTCAATCACATAGATTATTTCATGATTTATTTCTTTATTTTGATACCATTGTAGGCTGAACTCTTCTAATGGTTTGATGCTTGCTATCCACATCATCTTTAAAAGCTGCTATTTTTGCTGCAACAATGGGTTTGCTGCTATGAGCAAGAAAAATAGCAGCCAAATAGCACTTCTTAGTAGCAAAAGTACTGCACAGTAAAAAAATGCTGGGGCAGACTAGGGAGTTTGCAATAGGACTCCCCAGCCCGACCCAACTCTTTTTTATTAAAATAGAGTCACAGTTTTATGACCCAAACATAAACATGAAAAACACACAGATTGGGAAGAATGGTAAAGTTGCTAATACAAACTAACCAGACACATTATATCATGGTGGATGAATGGTAAAGTTGCTAATACAAACTAACCAGCCATGGATTGTTGGCTTAGTTGGTGGCATACTAGATATCCCCATTAGAGGAAGCACCTTGTAGGTATAAGTATAACTTTCTTGGATTTGAAAAACAATAGCTTGCATTTGGAATCTGAATTGTAAATCTAGTCTTTTGTTGTGGAATGTAATTGGAGCGTACAATTTTGATTCTTATCAGTTAATCTTTCGTTATAAGAGGTGGACGATGCTACTTTGTTGCACATGCCGACTCACCAATGTAGTAGAAATGAAACACGCAAGTTGGTTAGCAAAAGAGGGTTTCAAGGGAACCATCTCTTTAATATGATGCTGCTATTTAAGATCTCGCTAATGCCCTCTTGCAATCCATGAAGAAACATTCATTTATACAAGGTAAATATCACGGAGCAGGCCCTACAATAACAAAGTTGATGGAGAAGGCCATTACATCAACTACTCCAAGTTCATCAAGAACTAGCAGATTGGTGGGGAAAGCAATGAGTGGCAGTCCAATGCATGCACAACCAAACTATATTGGTGATAACATTACATTTAGCCGGCAAACCCACACTTAGAAATCTTGAGGAAGTTAACTCATCACATCGTCCGGAGTTTGTCATAGAACACCAACCACACAAGAAACAAGGTAGGAGATTGAACTTTCCACCTACTATTCCTTTGGCTGCAGAAGATGGTCACATTGCAGATGGATTAGTCAACTGAATTAGAGGTGCACAAAATTTTGGAGAATGACATACACGACTCAATGTGGGCTATACATCGAACACCTCTACATAGTAGGTCACTTGCCAAGGATGGTTAGGTGGCCAAGATGGCAAGTGTAAGAAGAGCCTCAAGAACTGGCGGGCAAGGTGTTCCAACTCTATCTTTCTATGGTATGAGAGAGTGGTGAAGGGAAGAGGCATAATTCATGTGGTTTTGCAACAACAACCATGGATCATACTTGGAGAGTATGTAATACCATCTGTTAATCACCTTCTGCTAGACCCCTGCTAGACCCCCAGTTGTATGGCCAGTTGGACGAGGTACAAACCTTCCTGTGGATGAGGTTTGAGCATTGGAGGCTGGTGGATTTGTGCTGCAAAAGGGACTATACCAAGAAGCGAATGATGTAACCAATCGGTCAACAAAGTACAGTAATTGGCATATCGAATATGGCAGCCAAGAGAATAGATTTGACAATTTCAAACATTAAGGCCGGGCAGATGGAATTATTCGTAATTGAAACGAGGAATCCCTACTGTGCAATGAAAAATACTGGGTGACTATGGGAAAAGAATCCATCACACACATGTCCGATTTCAAATTAGGGTAGGTGTTGGTAGACTATATTGTGCATACGAGCACCTTTATTTTGTATATTTGCGTATCTTTAGGTTAGATGCAAACTATAATACGTTTATACATCAACCCACTCTAAAAAAGGAGGACCTAATGAGAATGTTTAGTGCTAAAAGAACAATCCAAAATGACCTTGTATTGTTGATGACATTGTGTTGTAGTTTTCAAAAGGTCCTTTATGTTGCAATAATAAAATGTCCTTTGTCTCACTTCTCTTGCAAGAACTATTTAGTTTTTGTTTTTTAAAGTTTAAGTAGAACAATCAATATGGTTGAATATTAATGCTAGAATATGTGCAGTTTTTATTTCAAGGTTTGTCTATGTAGATTCCCTTGAATATATTACTTATTTGTGCAGTTCCTCTTATTACACACATCACTTATCCGTGCATCTACTTTTCTAAATTTAGGAATATCCATGCATGTACTTATCTAATTTTAGATAAAAGCCATGCATCTACTTTTCTAAATTTAGGGAATAGCCATGCAAAGTACCTTTTTGCTTTTTTGCTTTGTGTATCTATAAATATGACCCTTGGCTCTTACTCTAATCCTCACTTCTAAATCTGATAGCATTTCCCTCTCTCTCTCTCTCTCTCTCTCTCTCTCTCTCTCTCTCAATTTATTTCTGTCCCTCACCATCATTCTCTTCCTTTTACAACCCTCACCATCAGTAAATAACCTTTGTTGATATCTAATGGCTTCTTTTAATGGCCCTAACTATATGCAAAATTGAAAGATTGGAAGCACTATCAACACTTGGCGGAGTTATAGGTACATTGCTGAAGAGATAGAGGAGCCTCTCTGAGAGGAGTTGAAGAATAGAGTAGCCCATAAAAGAGCATAGGTGTAGGAATCCTAGGTAGTTATGGTATGTTATCAATTGCAAACAATGTTTGATTGCTATAGCCCTTATAAGTAATAAGTTATCTTTAGCCTAAGAGGATGATGTACTAACATATTTGGAATAAAGTGGTCTTAACTATAATTCTCCTTGTCTTTTTTGTTAATTGCCTTGTTAAATTTTCAATGTGTTGTTGTTTTTGTTTGAGTAAAATTTTATGATTTTGAGGGAAGATGCCTTTATTGTTGACATTAAAAAAGAAGAAATGTGTCTTTCTTTGTTTAGTGCAAAATAAGAGCACACTTCTCCCACGACTATAAATATACAGATAACCTCCAGATAACTTTGTTAACCACCATTTAGCATAGCATTCTTAGTAGAGCACACCACTCACAACCCTCTGTCGTATTGTTTATGATGGCTTCATAAAAAATTAGCATTGAAGTTGTTGCTAAACCTATTACTATAGGAGGCCACCAATGCGGAGGTCAAGTAAAAGCCCGTTAGATAGTGCACAAGCATGGAAAGCTCTTACATCCTTACCACTTCCTACTAGTGATGATGGTATTTCTCCAGTGCAAACCAAAGTGGTGGGATTAATTGGTATATGGTGAGCCCATGGTTTTATTGATGATGCATCCAAGCATCTCTTACCTAGAGGAAGTGCGGAAGGGAATGAACGTCGTTTGCTTACTTTGTGCCTATACCCTGAAGGATAAGCGATGCCCATAGAACTCTCAATAGAACTGAATAATAGTTATAATAGAAGAGTTATATTTGGAAGTTTTATGTGAATGAACTTGGTTTTGTTTGTAATTGAAAGCGATATTTTTGATCCTCAAGATGTAATGTCGTCATCTTGTTCTCTCTCTCTCTCTCTCTCTCTCTCTCTCTCTCTCTGTGTCTCTCTCTCTCACTTCCTCTCACTCTCTCTCCCTCTTCCTCTCAAATAATTATGCCATGACCTCAATAATAATTGTAAAATTTTTAACCTTAATAAATTTACATTGTTCACTGTTTTTATGAAACAATATGCAAGGCATACTAGATATCTTGCCTACAATGAAATTATCTTCTATGTATAATTGTGTACCTTATTTACCTTCTCAATTGTACTCGCGTTAAATGATATGAAGTCATGCAAAGGCATGCAACGACATGCACCACTATGCAAATGACATGCAACAATATGCAAAGGGCAAGACCACCATGCAATGATATGCACATGTAATAACATCCAAATGTAATGCCATGCTATGCCATGCAATGCAATGTATTGTAATGGCACATGCATGCATTGACATGCAAAAGGATAATAAAGAGCAGGCAATGTCATGTAAATGAGAGAGGGTGGGAGAAAGAGAGAGAAGAAGGGTGGGAGAGTGAAAGGGAGGGAGGGAGAGGGAGATGAAAGAGCGAGAGAGAGAGGGAGGGGGGGAGGGTGGAAGAAGGAGAGAGAGGGACAGTGGGAGAGTGAGAGGGAGAGGGAGATGAAAGATCGAGAGATAGGGTGGGAGGATAGAGGGAGCTATCAAAGAGAGAGAAGGATAGAGAGAGTGAGCGAAGGAGGACATAGAGAGTGAGTAAAGAGAAGGATAAAGAGAGTGAGTAAAGAGAAGGATAAAGAGAGTGGGCTAGGGAGGATAGAGAGTAAGCAAAGATAAGGATACACACACACACACACACACACACACACACACACACACACACACAAACATATATATTTAGACAGAGTGAGTAAACAGAAGGATAGAGTGAGATAGGGAAGATACAGAGAGTGAGAAAAGAGAAGGATAGAGAGAGTGAGAGGGAGAAAATAGAGAGAGTTAGAAAAGAGATAGAAGGATAGAGAGAGTTAACGAGGAAGGAAAGAGAGAGTGAGAAAAGAGAAGGAGAGAGAGAGAGAGAGAGAGAGAGAGAGAGAGAGAGAGAGAGAGAGAGAGAGTGGGGAGAATAGAGAGAGTGAGAGGAAAGAGAAGGATAGAGAAAGTGAGATAAGGAGGATATAGAGAGTGAGAAAAGAGAAGGATAGAGAGAGTGAAAGGGGGAGAATAGAGAGAGTTAGCAAAGAGAGAGTTAGCGAGGGAGGATAGAGAGAGTGAGCAAAGAGAAGGAGAGGGAGAGAGAGGGAGAGTAAAGAGATGGATAGAGAGAGGGAGAGAGAGGAGAAAATAGAGAGAGAGAGAGAGAGAGAGAGAGAGAGAGAGAGAGAGAGAGAGAGAGAGAGGATGAAATAGAGAGAGAGAGAGGAGAGAGAGAGAAAGAGGGAAGGAGGATAAGAGGTAAGAGAAGGATAAGGAGAGAGAGAGAGAGAGGGAGAGAGGGAGGGAGGGGAGAGGGGAGAGGGGAGAGGGGAGAGGGAGGGAGGATAGAGAGGATAGAGAGAGTGAGCAAAGAGACAGATATATATAGAGAGAGAAGAGAAACAAAAAGACTTAAATGTTGGTTGGAGAGAGGAGAGGCGATTGAAGATTCTCATGAATGCATGAAGTGTGCAAAAGTGAATATTCTTAAGTGGAAAATTAATGATGGGACTCCAATTTAAATTCATGTTTGGTTCTCCTAGCATATCAGGAGACATGACACCTTCCACCCATCTTGCATTTGGTTGTTCCTCATCTTCATCATCAGTTGACTCAGTTGGATCTACTGCATCTTCCTGTTGCTTCTTCCCTTTCTTGGGACCTTTCGAGGTATCCTTCCTCCCAACAGAACCAACCTTCTGCATACCTTTTCCAATTGTCTTTTTCTGCCTAGGAATATCAATTTGAGCATTGCAGTATGGACAAGGCCATCTTGATGTCGCACCTTGAGCACAACCCATCATGCATTTAATTGTCTTCAAATCTCCCCCAAGATGCCAATCCACCTTGAACTTTCCTATGTTTTCTACATCTAAAAGTTGATCATCAATTTGCTTTTTGATTACATCTGTTATCCAGGGAGTTCTTTCAAACATCCATGTCAATACCTCATGTGCCTCCTTCGGTACCTCAAATGCACCAAGCCACCAGACCTCTTTCTCAAATTGTGCGCTAAAACTTGGTTTGGTAGTCTTTTCCCATGCACATATCATGGCCTCATTCATGAGCGTAATGCTCATACGTTCCAGCTTCTGGCCTTTCATAATTTGGCACTCATCTAGCTTAAGCACAAATGAAAGTGTGCTCTCCAAAACTGTAAATAAACGGTAATTTACAATATTCAAAACAAAATAATCATCTTCATTTTCTACTGAAAAACATGAATAGTAGCAATTGCAAGTTCTTACCTTCTGGTGAAAGACCATAGAACTTCACCATAGCTTGTTGTAGTCTCTCAATATGAACAAAGATGTTATTGTAAACATCATAGTGAAATTCTGTACTTGTTATCTTGATTTTCTTTCTGCTCGACCTTGTGTCTAATGTTAGTGTGCCCTCAACGTGATAAAACTGTCCTACAGCTCGCTGCACATCATCATTATTGATACGCTTGACATTGTGAATCACCTTGAGTGTAGGAAATAAAGTGCTAGTGATTCCTTGTCTTCTTAGAAATGCATCTTTTACAACCTAACGGATTGCTTGGTACCCTTTCATGCTGATTCCAGCCGCATCACAAGCATGTTAAATTAATGAAGAATCGATGGAGGTGGTAATCTCACTCACCACCACATTGCTGGACAATAGCTTGGCGTATTTTAGGACAATGAGGGTCAGTAATAATTGAGAGAATATCCTTGGTATTCAAAATGGCTTTGACCAAATCCTTCCATTCCTCTTCGTTAGAACCACACACCTCTTGCAGAAAATTCCTAGCAAAACACAAATTATGATTATTTTGTTTAAATCATTGAGTGCATAATGAAATTTTATGTTACTTACTTTGTTGTACGAATCCTTTTCTTCCGTGCTCCACCTTTAAACACAAGAGAGTCTATACCAGCCAATGCCTTTGTGTTCACGACGAGCACCATTTGGTGTTGCTTTGAGTCGTTTGATAAGTTCCTCTAGCCCCTTTGAATCTTTGCATCCTTCTCCACATTCTCTGTGAGGATCTCTTTCATTTTATCTAATGATGTTTTAAGTCCTTCTTGACATTGTAAAACGGTGAATTGTGATGCTTGTAATTGAGATTGGAGAATATGAGTTTGCCAAGCTCCACTTGTAGTCAATCTTTTACAATATCCTAATAAGACAAGCTCTCCTTTCACCAACAAATTGCATAAAAGATGATAAATCGCGGAAAGGAGGGTTTGCTCTTAATGGAGGGTCAATTGGATAAAGACGCCCATCAACCCAAAGATCTACATTTTTCTCCTTAGCTATCCTACGAGCTTGGACAGATTGTGCATTAGTAGGATGGATTTTTTTAGAGCTGCCATACTCTTCAGGAATACGAATGTGTAAATCAACCTTCCGTTTTCTAGCTTCACAAGGGGCTACACACATAGCTTGCAAAGGCTCCATAGCTAAGCAGAGGAAGAAGCTAAAGCAGAGAGATCCTCAGAGGGAGGGAGAGAGAGAGAGAGAGAGAGGCTATTAAAACTTTGCTTTTGGAGGTTTGTTGTTGGAGGTTTAACACAAATCCATTTTTCTAAGTAGAAAATGATATTTTTGATATTCATGGAGTTTTTCATCAATAAATTACATTTATGAGAAAATTTAAAAAATAATAATTTTTGGGGTCCCCACAATTTTGGGATCTCATGGATGTAGTAGTTCCTGACAGTTAGTTTTGTTTATGGAGTTGTGGTGTGGACTTGACAGTTAGTTATGGATGTACTGGCTCCTGACAGGCTTCTGACGTGACCCTTGAATTACAAGCTTTTTGGAGGGAAAAAATTATTTTCATCATACATATTGATTGGGTGGTGTTTTTTCCACCTCAAAATGTAAAAAATTTAAAAAATAAAAAAATTTACTTTTTGGGGCCCACCTAAATACGAGAATGCTTTGCGGAGATATAGTAGGAGTTAATGAGAAAGAATATTTCAAACTGACAAGAAAGATTCAATTTGCAGTAGAGAGTGAAGATAAAAAATTCAAAAAGTAAGAGAGAAAGTATGAGAAAAGTCAAAAAGTAAGAGAGAGAGTATGAGAATATTCCCTTTAAAAAGTGAAACTAGGGGTGTATGGCTAATGTGGCAAGGTAAAAAATAGGGGTCATCATAGCCTTTGTCTCCCTTAAGCCTAGCTTTTTAAGCTCTAATCCCTTAAAATTAGGAATCCTTAGGAGGCCCTTTTTGGGTCCAAAAAATTCATAATGGTTTGCACTTGTGTGTTTGACTCGTTTAACTTGCTTCCAAAGGGCTGCGTTACGATCATGGTGTTGAAATATACAAGTGAATAGGGTGTGTGCGGGAACAAGCCCTTGGTTAGAGGCTGTAAAAGAGAATGTGTAAATGTGAAAGAACCTGTGAAAAGGTGAGAAAAAACTACTGGGAGAGAATAAAGGGTAGTATGAGAAGATTTAGGAAGTGTGGAGATATTCTGGGGAAAGTGAAGACTCGGTGGAGAGAATCAAGCAAAAGAGGTGGAGATATTGTGGTGGGAGAGGTGGAGTGAATGAAGGAGAAATCAGTGGGATTAGATGCTTGGATGTAAACTCTATAAATTGAGGCATTGGCCTAATGAGAATTTGCTGGTTTTTGATTATCCATGCCTACATTTAGCTATTAGCTAATTACTCACTAATTAGGTCTTAATTATTAACTAATCGCTTTGTTAATGATGTTGATTCTAGTATTTGATCCACCATAGCTCATCACTGTAATTTTAACATGGTATCAGAGCCATGCCTAGAATTCATTAAGTTTATGAGCCCATTATCTAGTTAATTAAGATTAGTAGATAATTAGAAATTAATCAATTTTTTAGTTATTTTTCAACTCACCTCTGTACCCCCAGCTGGTGGAGGAGCTCTAGCTCCTTGCACACATCAAATTAGGCCCATTGCTTCTAGCCATAGATAGCCAACATCCTTGTGCTCTAGCTAGTCGAAACAACGTAGCAAACCACCATCGGACGCAGGAGAAATCGCGATTTTAGCAGGCATCGTTTTTTGGAGGAAATCTACATTTTCTACTTCATGAAATCATATTGCTCTAATTCCTCTTAGCTCCAAGGGTTTTCAAGCATGCTCTACAAGCTGGTGAAGTCAGAATTTGATTTGATTAAGTCTATAGTGAGATCCAAGCTCTTCATCAAATCTGCAACAAGTGACTTTGGTAAAACATAGATTAAGCATTCAATATTTGGTCAATCTTGTGTTTCTTGGCTTAATCCTCTACTAGAGTCATTGCTATTGATGGTCTTGAAAGCATTTGAGCTCATTTGAAGTCTAAGGCCCCAGATCTGGACTCCCCGCATACTCTATTTTTTGCACACAAAACAGAGGATTAATTTGCTAATCAATGATTAAAAAGTACTAATCACTGTATTTTGGTGCAATTGAGGGTTCAAATCAACCATTAGGTATTTGATACAGATCCCTATAACTTCAGATTACAATTCGGAGTTGGTTTGATACTCCAACCATTCCGTACAAATCGGTTACCCTTGATTTAATGTAATTTCTTATAAAATTGTGCTGATAAATTTGTGATAATCATCATTTTGCATTTAACCCTTGGTTAATGCCTGCAAATCTCACTCAAATTCAAGATTATTCACAGCTAGAGTTGCGTTTGAAATGTGCATAAGAATGAATGCTATATGCATTATGTATTGGGCACATTACATCAGTGTAAAAATGGGATCAGACACTGCCCCTTGTCCAGAATAAGGCAAGAGGTAAGACCTCCCACATAGATTTGGGTTTGCATTGCATAATGATACAAGATAAACATCAAAATCCCAAAAGAACTGTCAGCAAAACATTTAAACATGTTGCTCACATGGAGCAAGAAGACCTGACGGACAAGCTCATGGCCCTAGCCATGAAAGAAGAAGAACATCTCTTTCCAAGAAGAGGATCCACACCGAGAAGAAGATCTAGAGGAAGCATTGAAGGAAGACATGGACACGAGAAGAGAAGCTGCCACAAGAAGACTGAAAGAAGAGGAAGACATGGACGTATGAAGAGAAGCTACCACGAGAAGAAGACTGAAGACAAGAGAAGACGTGAGGCTCCAAAGAGTGAGGAGCCATGTGAAACTCTCTGAGAGAGAGAGAGAGAGAGAGAGACTCCACAACCCAATGTAACCTGCCCCAACAAAGTAAAATCACCTCTGAGCCACCGATGATGTAGGCCACGTGGTAGATGTATGTGTGAGCACTTTAGTCAAGGTCGCGGGCACTTATAGTAGCCTTGGACACATAGAGAGAGAGAGAGAGTGTCAAGGACTATGAGTTTAGGGACTTGAGGCACTGGTCGCAGGCTATCGAATAGGGTGTGTGCAGGAACAAGCCCTTGGTTAGAGACTGTAAAAGAGAATGTGTAAATGTGAAAGAACCTGTGAAAAGGTGAGAAGAATCTATTGGGAGAGAATAAAGGGTAGCATGAGAAGATTTAGGAAGTGTGGAGATATTCTGGGAGATATTCTAGGAAAAGTGAAGAGGTGGAGAGAATCAAGCAAAAGATTCTGGGAGAGGTGGAGTGAATCAAGGAAAAATCAATGGGATTAGATGCTTGGATATAAACTCTATAAATTGAGGCATTGGCCTAATGAGAATTTGCTGGTTTTGGATTATCCATGCCTACATTAAGCTATTAGTTAATTACTCACTAATTATCCATGCCTACATTAAGCTATTAGTTAATTACTCACTAATTATATCTTAATTATTATCTAATCACTTTGTTAATGATGTTGATTCTAGTATTTGATCCACCATAGCTCATCACATTGCTGTAATTTTAACACATGGAGCATGTGTGTTGTGAGGAGGTGGTAACGCCAAACCTTTTGTTCCTACTTCCGAAGGGCACTTGTGCTGGACACCTTCTTCAAGTCCAGCCTGTGGTGGTTGGTTCAACAACTCATCCAAACCTTCCATTGTTTCTTGCATGAATTGTTGATAGTCAACTTTTTATAGGGAGGTGAGTTGGGGTATTCTTTCCTCATCTTCCAACTGCCTTCTTTTACTTGGGCTTGATGGTTCTGCACTTCTTGGTCTTTTTCTTGCATCATTATGGGCTGGTGGTTCACGCACTTGAGTCATTGCCGCCTCAATGCCTTGTATTTCCTCAGCCTGTATCAGTACTGATGTTGCTTGTTCGAGCGCTATCTCTGTCGGTGTGTCTGCCAGAGCTGAACCTTAAGTGGGGATAGGTCCGTGAGAATATCAGCTGTGTCAGGCTGGTCAAGGGAGTAACTTGTTGCATGGGCTCTTGTGTGGCTTGGCTGATTGTGGTTTCTTGCAATGCTTCTTGGTATGTTCTGATTTCCTATGCCACCTCTGCCTCTAATCTTTGTGATTTTGTAGCTATGTCTGGGATGATCCCCCTCATTTTCTTTTCTGTCTTCTTCTCTCTCCCTTTCTTTATCTCCTTCATAATTGCCTAGGTCTCCATTAAGATAGCTTGCCCCTCTTGTATTTCATCAGCGTCAGTGTTGGTTACTCTCGCAAGCAGTAGTGCCAGTTTGCAGGTGCTCCGCTGGTTCGAACTCTAGGAGAGGCCTTTTGCCACATGATTAAGAACTTGGGTTAGCAGGTATGGGTTACAAATTTTAGACTGGTGAGCCTTTAGATATCTCTCCATATCTCTATGAATATAGTAAGGCCCAATCCTCCTCCTTCTCTTCATGTACCTTTGCATTTTTGTTCAAAGGCATCCTGTTGTATCTATCCATCGGCTTGACCTGCATCATCAATGACATGGCCCTATAAGCTTTCTTTGTAGCCTCATCCCGGATGTTCTTGTACTCAACCCCATTGGAGTTATAAGAACTCTTCTTTAGCATTGCGTCCAGAGGCATTTTGTCGAATGTGTGGGCATGGACTTTGACTACTGGCTGGAGCTATAGAGCGTCATGTATGAGTTCTTCCATGATCAGGAGCCGCTTTGTAGTGCCGTCAGCCTTCTTGATAGTGCCCCATTTGGTGCCTTTATCATAGGTCTTTATGTATTCGGCGCGCAGAGCTCTGTTTCGATGCTTATTGTTGGGAGTATTTGCACCATTCTTCCCAAGCCTACCTTTTCTAGCTTCACATTGACTTCTGCCTCTTCCAGAACTTGGAGGCACTTTGGGCTGCGGTAATGTAGTGTGACTTTTCCATGGGCCGTAAGGGCTTCTTTGTTGCTGGCCCCATGGAAGGCTTGGGCATATGGGCCCAAAAAATTCAGCTTAGGGACTTGCACTGGTTTCTTTTTCTGACTTGCTAGGGAGCCTGTAGCGCTGGCTTGAGTGGCAGCTAGGGTCTCTATAGCTTTTGATTTCGACGCCAACATCTTTACATGAACAACACATCAATCTCCCGATTAGTGGGACAGGTACCATTTCCCTTTTTTTTGGTTAATACGTAACCGGTTAGTTGAAATGAGAAATGTGTTAGTGTGTAGGAGTAATCACAAGGTGCATTAATGGACAAGTGAAAGCTATGGCATGAAGGTGCAGGGTCTGAGCAGTTTTGTGAACCTACAAGGTCATGAAAATTTGTCCCGTGTGAAAAGTGGTAACGTGAACTCAGGTTCTATGAAATCAGGTTCCGTGAAGTGAGGTTTTGTGAAACTACAGTTTCGTGAAGTGAGTGTTTTGTGAAGTTAGGTTCCGTGAAGTGAGGTTCATTACTGAGATACCTTGAGGCCACTAAGGTACACGATGAGTTTTCTAAGGATTGGGGTGAGGAGTTGAGTAAGATATTACTGGAAGAAAGACACAAGGAAAACCCACAAATTCCCCATTACTGAGATACCTTGAGGCCACTAAGGTACACGATGAGTTTTCTAAGGATTGGGGTGAGGAGTTGAGTAAGATATTACTGGAAGAAAGACACAAGGAGAGAGTCACCCTTCAAGAGCTAGAAACACCTAAGCTTACAAAAGCTGGGCATCAAAAATGCAATAAAGCTTTGGCAGAAGCAGAACGTGAGGCTAGAAAGATCATGACTAAAACAAAAAATTGAAAATGAGGACAAACTAGACTTGCTCTTAGTACCCGACCACTTCAAAACCTACACTCTTGTGTGACGAGCGGAAAGTGATCTGACTAATGGCGACAACAAGGGTTAAGGAGGATGGGTTGTCCACATCATACGATGGCCCAATAGAAGTCAATGAAGTTGATATTGCGGGACCAGGGGAGAAAGCCAGACTCATATACATTGCTAAGGACTTGACTTTGGCTGAAGAAGATGAGCTCGTTGCCCTCCTTAAGGAATTTAAGGACTGTTTTACCTAGAATTACAAGGAGATGAAGGGGATACCACTTGAGGTAGTGCAACATACGATTCCAATCATGAAAGGGTCAAGGACAACTAGGAAAAAACCATACCAGATGAATCCTAAGTATGCAAAAATTGTAAAGGAGGAAATAGACAAGCTCATTAGCTGCATATTTTATTTATGAGATAGAACATACGGATTGGTTATCACCAATCGTAATAGTGCCAAAAAAGAATGAAAAACTTAGGGTATGTGTTGATCTTAAAAAGGTCAACGTAGCTACTAGGAAAGACCATTATCCCCACTACCCTATACAAAACATGTTTTGGAGAGAGTGGCTCGTGAAGAAGCTTACAGCTTCTTGACTGGATTCTCCGGCTATAATCAGGTGTCCATAGCACCAGAAGACCAACATAAGACAGCTTTCAAAATGTGGGGGAAATTTGCATACAAGGTTATGCCCTTCGGGGTCTCACCACTTCGGTCTCACAAATGCCCTAGTAACATTCCAATGATTGATGTGCATAGCCTTCAAAGACTACTTACAGTAGTGGTTGGAGGTATTCATTGATGGTCTGTGTGCACACTCTCGATGGGTGGATCATCTGGCTTGCTTAAGGAAAGTGTTCAAGAGCAATGTCGATTTAAAGTGTTAGTTTTGGGTCAAACATGGTGTGATATTGGGACACATTGTCTCAAAGAACGATATCTCCACGGATGATAGCAATGTCAAATTGATATTGGAGCTACCACCGCCCACACCACAAGCAGTTCCAGTAATAAAGGAAAGACGAGTAATAAAGGAAAGACTAGTAAATACATACAGCATCAACTCCCAATGCACACGGGAACCTCGCCAACCTTGGTGTGGAGGAAAAAGACAACTCAACAAAATGGGTTGGGAATTCCCAAAGCAATGTCAGTAACCACTTTGGTCATCACAAAACTGAATAGGGAACCTATAGGTAGAAACAAAGAAGTTCAGCAAAGGGACACAGATAAAAGCCCTCCACCACAGGACCCAGTAACAACATTGCTCAGTTGGGTGGAAGGAAGAATCAAAAACTCCCACACGGAGCTGAACCGACTGCATCAACAGCCAAGGTGTCACCTTGGTTTTCGTGGCAATAAAAAATGAAGGTATCCAATTGTTTCACAATGGTTACAAGGTAAGCTGGGTATCATTCACTCATTATGTGCATGTTTGAATGACTGAGCATGAAGAAAAAAAATAGACGGTATCAATCTTACGCATTCATAATCCAAATAAGTTCACGCCATGAACTAATCCAAAAATGTTCATGCCGTGAACTGATTCAAAAATGTTCACGCCGTGAATTGATTAAAAAATGTTCATGCCGTCAATGGGTTCAAAAAAGTTCATGACGTGAGCCAACACTAAAAGGTTCACACCATGAACTAGTTCACAAAGGTTCACATCATACGGTCATTTCTCTCACGGGCCAATCAAAAGACACCACATGGTCTTCTTCATTAAGGTAGCTACCCTGTCCAATGGCTGCATTATAAAATCAAATTTCTTTCCTTTCTTATCATCTTACATCATGTGTCCATCGCTTCTCACATTAGGACCTCAATGGAAGGCTTCTTGGGCCCTTTTATTTAGCAGTTTAAGGGAGTCAAACCTTTTCTCTTAAGAAGAAACGTTTTCTAATTAGAAGCTTCAAAACGGCTACTTTATTCGAATTTGAATTTTGGGGGGAAAATGGAATTTAAAATCTAGCAGATAAAACCATATCATGTAACATATCTATGGAAAGCTCTTGATGCGTAGATCACGGATCTATAATCTCCGCTCAAATCGGAGCTTGTATGTAGAAGTTATGGAGGTTCGAAAATTGTAAAATTGCACCCCCCCTCCCCTTTTTGGGGGAAAAAGTGCACCCTTTGACCACTCTTACACCTCTCTTAAAAACCCAACATTTCAGTCCACATGGCAACCCCCCACATTTGGCTATTCCTTAATCACCTTGATTAGGCTGGGGCAAATTAAAGGGCCCAAGAAGACCCCATTCACTTCCTAATGCTTGCGCTCCTTCTTATGATCGTTGTGCATCGTCCTTCTTCCTAGATTTTTGTGCTATAATTGACTGTCATCTATCGAGGTGGGAGCTTGGTCCATTTCCTTTTCGTATTCTTTTTCCTTTTTTATTTTTGATTTTCATGTGTATGATCAATATATTGTACATAAATAACACCTGATTCATAGTTATTCTCTGCAAATTTCCTTGCGGTATCATCACTTGCATGCACATAGTCTGTATATAATAACAAACAAAAAATGAAAAACTGATACAATAAAAGATTATGCACCTTCACATAACTGATGTTCCACGGAACCTCATTTTACGGGACTACCACACCTATAGTCTCATGGAACCTCACTTCACAAAACTATAGTTTCAAAATGAAACCTCACTTCACGAAACTCTAGTTTCATGGAACCTCACTTCATGAAACTATAGTTTCATGGAACCTCACTTCAAATTCTTCTTCCTTGGAATTCCCCACTGAGGGTTGGCATATTTCTACAGATGTGGCCCATTCCATTGTGACCAAATCATTACCAAATAATTGCCCTTCCATGGGATGTGCTTTCCATGTTCTCAAATCCATCTTTAAAATTTGTAAATCCCTACGCACATACACATGCTCTAATGCCCAATGATGCACCAATTTGGATTCCCTCATGTAGGGTCTCCCCAATATTATGTCATATGAGTCCGATTAGCGCATGAAGCCCATGACCACAAATGTTTGATGGTAGTGAAACGTAAAGAGTTTCAGTTTCACATTCTCTAGAAGTCCCCAATGGGCCTTGAAGATGTCCCGTCAACCATTTTAATGATTAGATTTGCCTTTTTTAGATCGGGTTTTCCCCAATTCTCCTAGCAACATTTTGTGATGATGCTAACCCCCGCCCTACCATCCAGGATAGCCAGTGCTTGGTTGTACCTATTATGATGAATTGGGATTGTAGCATTTGTGTCGTCGCTTTTATAATAACATCCCAGTTGATTAACTAGTATCTTAACAAATCGGGTTTTCCTTGTGTGTCTTAAGGTTCTTTCTACCGCCAGAGGTGGCAGAACCTCCTCTATAGTATCAGCAGCTTTAGTCCACCTTCTACCCATTCTTCTAGTCCATCCATAGGGTTGGTGAATTGCGTAATAGTTGCCCTGATGGCATTTATACAGTTGTGGACAGTATAGCCGCGAGACTTCCTATGTCTTTGGGTTCTTTGGAGATCGGCATTGGGGTACTCACGGACTTCTTTAGGAGTTGTTGGTTGCTCCCTTTGCTCCTCTAGGTCTGGCCCTTTGTGGTTGGTCCTTTGATCCCCCTCTTCTCTCAATTCGGTGGATCCGGTGTCAATCGTATCTTCTTCGGATCCATCTTGGATTGTGACCCTTGTGTCACCCTTACCCACTTTTTTCACTCTTCTCCTATGGCCAGTTCTAGAAATAGTCAAATCTGCTCGGTTCTTTCCCCCTTGTCTCCTGATGATTGAGCTTGGGCTCGTGTCAAGACATTGAGTAGTGTGATATTTTCAGGCTACACACTAACGGTTCTGATGGTGGCCTGATTAGTAGTGGAAGTTGAACCACTTGCGTGGTATGAACAAGCCTTGATCAAATGATCAATACCACATTTACTGCGAGTGAGTACTAGCATGTCATTGGGTGTAGCAATCACTTGTTGGGGTTGGTGCATATGAACCATATTCTTATTTGGGCACTCAGCGATTTGATGCGGGCCATTGCAGCCAAAACATTGTAGCGGGTCCTCTCATCATGTTTGAGTTCATGTCCTTGCCCTTCCATTGTACTATGGTTTGAAACACAGGTGTACTGGCGTGTTATTCTATAGGACATAGAATTCAGACGTGACCCCCGGAGTTTCCTTATAGTACTCTCCACTAAGTCCTACTTCCCGTACCACATCAACATCTTCTGATGGCTCTTCAATCAATACTTGGTTGATTTTAGCCTGCGGTGGTTGTGGTGGTAGAACTGGTGGTGGCAGAGGTGAAGCGTATTGTACCCGAAACATCCCCCTAGGTAAGTAGGAAGAGTTGGGTTGTCTTGCAGCAATAGTGATATGTCCAAGTGGCGCTGGTAAAGCCAATGGAGCTCTAAGTGGTGGTAGTTGTATAACATTTTAGAATCTTGGATATCTGCACATTGAAGTGTCATGATTCTCTAATTTTACATGGTGTGCATATAATAGAGTAATGGCCTTGCTCTTAATTGTAGACATTCGATGGTAGTGTGATTCAATCTGCACATAGAGCACCACACCAATTCCCTATAGGGGTAAAGATAGTTATGCCCATGCCCAGATGTTTCTCTTCCCTCCTTTACCTTCAATTTCTCTAGTATTGCATTATTGAGCTCGTCCACAGTCATGTTTCTGACTTGCTTGCTCTGAGTTCCAATTTCTTGGTGACTCGAGACACGAGAAGATGAAGATGTTCTGACATCTTTTGGTTTGCGACAATTCCAGCATATTATCTTCATATTCAATTGCCAGTTTGCAACATGCATCAAGAGTAGCTAGTCGGGCTAGTACAGATAATCATGCATCTTTTTGTCTCTAACCCCTCTCTGGAAAGCAAGGCAATAATTGATTATCAATTAAATTGATTGCAGTTAACCTCTCCCATAGTTTGCACCTTGAATTTAAGTTCTTAAGTCGAGACACATAGTCTCTCATCAACTCCATTTCCTTTTGTTTGATATTATGCAATTGTGCCACATGGCTCCATCTGTTACCACTTCTTGCAAAGCAGGGCACAAACACATTCTTGAGTCATGTGAAGTTAACCTTATCCTCGGGTTTGGAACCACTGATGCACTTTCCCTTCCAAGGTAAGTGAGAAAGCATGAATCATTGTCACATCACTGATAGGCCCACGGGTTTCACATGTGGATTCAAAAATCTCTACATGTTGGATAGGATATCGGTCCTCCCCAGAGAACTTTTGGACGAGTTTGGAAATGATATGTTGCTTCATCTCGGAAGGTCAAGATTCTACAGCAGTGCCTAGTTCTTTGACCATTCCTCGGCCCATGTCTGCCGTTATATTTAGCAGATCTGTCCTTGTGGCTACATTGAGGTCAATGGTTAGATCCTTCCTTGGTCTTTGAGGAATTGTTCACCCCTTCCTAGACCTCGTCCTCTTCGTGTGTTGGCTCTTCTAGGTATCTCTGGTCCATAGGATGGTCCTGCCACCACTGTACCTTGGAGTGGCTCATCATTAGTTGCCTCTGTACACCTTTGCAGAATTAAGAGTTTCATGTCCTGTAGGAATGTAGGATGATTGATCATCTGCTCAATGTCTTTTTTGGTGTACAAATGGTCCTCCACTTTGCCTGCCACTCTTGCTAGGTTATCCTTTGCTTCTAGGGTTACAAACCCTTCCTCAACTCTGGGCTCCTCATTTATGGGTTCTAAGTTTGGGATTTCTCCCTCACTATGATTCCCACAACTAATTCCGGCTCCTTACCCCATGATTGGAGTAGGTTTAAGCTTCTCATCTCCTTTTGCTCAGTTCTCACCCTTCGAGTATCGAGTTCTTGTTTCCTTAAGCTCAACTCTCATGCTATCGTTCCACCTCGCTCCTTCTGAGATCTAACTCTACTTCCTCTGAGGTGGGGAAGAATACTTGACCCATCCTCGTTGCACTTTCCATGTCCTGTCTCATTTGGGGGGTGCCGATGTTTGACAGCCTTGAATTTGACATTTGGATGGGCACTTCTTGTCTTGGACCAAGTCCAGCGCTGGTTGACGGACCCATGCCTACAAATTGCGCTTCTTCATCATGACTGGTTTGGAGACTAAAAAATCCCCGGGCGATATCAATGATACCACTAGACCTGGTTGGGGAGGCTGGTTTATCCTTTTCCCCAAACCCAGATTACCTCAACCCTTCTTCCTCTTGGAATCTTCACTACTAGTTTCAACGCTGACCTGAGCCCACACTTTTTTGATAGGAAGATCCTGGGTGATTCCATGCACTATTGTTAGGTGTAAGATCGTCTCCTATGAGCTTTCCAGATCTTAAGTGCATGTATGTATGATTTGATAAGTTACTTTGATGCCCCAATTTTGTTTTGAAATAGATTCTGTTGATCTGTTTCTAAGGCCGCGAGATTGCAGAATAGTGTTCACGGCGTGAAGTGTTAGAAAACAGTTCACGTTGTGAACATTTTTCTGCACTTTCACGTGTTCAAAAATTTTTCCTCTTAGGGTTAGAACCACTTGTCCTTGTTGTAGGCATCCCTTCTTTCCCGACCTTCATAGCCTTAGTCTGACTATGTGTTGGATTGGACTAAACCGTGAGTTTGCAAGAAAAATTTTGCGTCATGAACAAAAAAGGGTTCACGCCGTGAAGGTCTTCTAATTGGCTCACGTTGTAAACAAATTGGTTCACACTGTGAAGCGTTCAGAAAAAGTTCACGACGGCGTGAACAAATTTTTGCACTTTCACGATTCTTAATCTTGTCAGACCTCATGGCGTCAGAGGTCTTAGGATAAGGTTACCTATTTTTGACAAGGCAATTCTGTGATTTACGACGTTAATTATGGCGTTGATGTCAGGAGTGGTTTGCGGTGGTGTGAAGTTGCAACAAAAAACGGTTCACAATGTGAATGTTTTTCTGCAGTTCCATGTGGAAACTTTTTGCATTGACTATTATGATTTTGGGTGCAAATACTTATCCAACCGTTCCCAAAATGATTGTGCCACATCTAAGGAGTGGAATACAAGTTTAAGGCACAATCAATGGCTCCTTATTTTTTTGATTTTTGTGAATTTTTGGAAAAGAAGAAAATAGAACACCAACCTGCTCATTCATGTTGATGCTTTCAATGATGCAAATATCAAAATTAATTAGAAAAAACAGTGAAACTCTATTCTAAGACCACTCCACCACACACGTACACAACAACCACAACCAATTTCACACGATTTCTTACTTCCACACAAATCTTATCCATTCATTTTCTACACAATGCACTACTAGAATGCAAGGGCAATCATGAATCTTATGCAATGGGAGCTAAAACTCTAAGAGGAAGGAAGAAACAAAGGTGTTTCCCCGACAGTGGTGCCAAAAATGTTATGGGCTACCACACCTCCAAGAGGGAACTCAATGCATTCACCTAAAGGATGAGCAATAGATCACAACCATCATAGGGCACTTACCAATGCTTCTAACTTGAGTCCCTTGAGGCCTCTAAGCTCACTTGTTAAGCTCCAAACCTCCAAGCTCCACCTCCATACTATCACCGGTAGAGTCGCTCACACCGTCGCATAAGGCAATCACTCTCTCTCACTCACCCACACAAGCATGAATCATACAAGCATAGAAGAGGCACAATGCTAGAATGCCTCTTTCTCTCAATCTCTCTCAAGACACAAAGAAGACCATACTGGGCCACCACCACGATACCAATTCACTTGGATGGCACACTAGTGTTGTCTGGGTATCTCCATTCAACTAAAGGGTGGACATTATGTAACATCCCTCTTGCCTAGATAAGCAGCTAGCCTTAGTTGTGTGTTTACTTATTATGAGAAAAGGAGATCATTATCTTAGAATATATAAATTTGAGTATCTTCTCTAGTTATAAGACAAATAAGCATTGTATTAAAAGGACTTCTATGTGTAATAAATTCTACTGTCCCATACCATAAGAAATTATTCCACATAAATCTAGAGATAAGTATGCATTGGGATCCTTTACATAGGATTAATCTTATGTCCCATACCACAAGACTAATGCATAGTGAAAATTTCATAAAGTATAGTTCAAGATGGAAGGGCCAGTTCCTCCAAGAAGTTTACTTTTGATGCAAAAAAACTCTCCTTGAAATTTACAAAAAGTCTTAAATAAAAGTTATAATCAAATGAAATAAATATGCTACCTCAAGAGTCGGAGTAGTCATCAGGGTATTCATCATCATCATTGATCATGTTTAATCCAAGTGCAACAAACTTTGACTTTCGTGGACAATTTGATGCAATATCTCCAATCTCGTTGCACCTGTAACGATTCTTTGAATCATCTTTATTAGCTTGTTGAGAATCATTAACCTTGTTTTCAATACGCGTGTTATTGCCATTGAGAGAGTCAAATGATTTTGGAAAGGTTTTAGGTTTCAAAAACGTGGATGTTGAGGTTTGAGGTATCATTACTTCCTTGGGAAAGTGTAATGAAGGGCGATTTAGTGTGCACATACACATGGGGGATGGGCCTAGGCACATGGGGCTTAGGGGAATAATTTGCACATATGTTGTGTAGGGCATATGGGGGCCTTGGGACTATAAAAGCCACTAATATTGATACCTTTTGATACCCTTTGATAACTTTTGATACATATGACCATTTGGTTATCTTCTTGCCTAGAGCAATCTTCCATGGTAAGCTTCTCCCTTCTTGAGATGCTAGGATGGTGACCTACACCCTTGTTGTCTACTCCAAGCATTGAGTGGGCCACTATCTTACAGTGGTAAAAACAAAGCTCTTGGCTTAGATCTTAATGCTTTAATTAGAAGATTAATCATTTTCATATTGTTCTTAATCTAGTTTTTAGAATGTATTTTCTTAATCATTATTAGTAATAATTATTTTTAGATTACTATTAATTTAATTTTTCAGAATATAGTTTCTTGATCACATGATTACTGTTAATCATTTTTAGAATGATTTTTTGCACAATTTCTAGATTTGCTTCTCTCTTGATTTGAGAAGATTAGCAATAAATTTTGTATTAACTATTTTTGAATTTGTATTAATCATTGTTTTTAGAACCCTAATCCACTTTACTGCTTGATTTCTTGATCTTGATTTCTTGAAAATTTTATTGATTTTAAAAATTAGGGTTTATAAAAGTTTCAGCAACTAGTTTTGAGTGATTTCTTGCATTATCTTGCTTAGGGAGCATACTTTTTCAAAGATTAATCCTTAGATCCCTTATTTCTTCTCAAGATTGAGACCCTAGGTTACCAAATCTTTGAGTTCTTGAAAGAATATTGTAAGAAGAAGGTTGTTGTGTAGAATCTTGGTGTAGTTTCAAGAAAGTGTGTAGAATCTTGGTGCAGTTTCAAGAAGTGTGCTTAATACAATTGTAGAATACATTGTTGTGCAATTTCAGAGTTAAAGATTCAAGTGCAAAGTGAAGGACATTGAAGATCTATTTCAAGAATCTATGCAGAATTTAAGATTCAAGTGTAGAATCCAAGATTAAAGTAAAGATTCACAGTTGTGAGTGATATTTATCAAAATCCTACACATACTTTGTATCTCTTTGTATTTGTCACAATTTTTGTTGAATTCTTGCAAGAAACAATTGAAACATCAAGAAATACCAAGAAAAAAAATTCCCAATACCAAGAAATGTTTACAAAGAAAGATTCAACTATAGTGATTGGTAAAGATTATCCTCAGATTAGATTGTTACAGCCTAATTAAGTAGATTGGTACTAGTTTTCAAAGATTAGTGTAAATTTTGTGGAAATCTAAACAAACAATTCATAGAGGTGATGTATTGATAAATCAAGTGTAGTTTTGGAAAAGAATGAGTGTAGATTACAAACATGCACCCAAGAGAAACAAGTTGACAAAGGGAAAAACCCAAGAGGTGTTATAACCTCTAAGACTGGAAGAAGGAGAAGAGTGAAAATGGTGGCAAGGGTGATACCATGGTCGTAATTTAGGATGGATGGGAGAATATCCAAATGCCAAAGAAGAAATAAGGAAGCTTGAGGAAGCTAAGGCCCTTGTTGAGGAATTTCAACCTAAACATGAAGCCAAATTGAGGGCTAACATGGCTAAGGATACATTAGTGCATCCATGAATTGAGCTATTTAAAGAAAGGAAGATGGATGTGCTTACTCCAATTCTAGAAGAGTCCAAAGAAGGGACTCATAGTGACCTCATGGCAAGAATGTTTTAGGAGGCATATCAAGATTTGTCAATCTACTCATTCCCTAGCGTTGAATATGCAACAAACACATGGAAGGAGCCCTCACTTGCCAGAGAACCTAGAGACATAGGCAGTCTCGCATCCATACTATCCAAAACTATTGAAATGCCACTAGGACCATTGCTATATGCAACACACCGACATTGTGGGAAAATGTCAAGGACTAGGTAGAAGGAAGAATGAACCCAATGTCCAATACAAAAGAGAGTCAGTCACCTCTAATAGAAAATAACCTAGTGCCTAAGGAAGGGGAGCACCCAGATTCATCAAAATACCTATCAACCAATTGGGCCAATATTATGAGAGTGATGACACGAATACCGCAATTGCAATCCACCATAACAAGTACCAAGCACTTGCTATCCTAGATGGAGGCGTGGGTGTGAGCATCATCACCAAGAGATGTTGGGAGAACTTGGGAAAACCATAATTAGAAAGGGTGGATCTAATCAATCAAGATGGCGGATGGGACATATTCAAGACCTATAGGGCTATTGAAAAACATTTGGCTTAAGGTCTTTTCATTCTATTACCATCATACATTTATTGTAATGGACTTTCTGCGCTAACCAGATTCTTACAATATTTTCATAGGCAGACCCTTCATGAGAGAAGCTAAGGTGGTGCTGCATGATTGGGCATTAGACCAAGTGTGTATTCTAAGGGATTCGCAAATCTTGAAAATCAATCTCCATATGTGGAAGGTACACCCCATGGAAGGAAAATTGCTTGGAGATGATTCGGTCACCACATAACAAACCACATCCTTTCAAGTCTATCAACCAGTTAGAGAGAATTCACAGGAAGAGAAATAGGCTGAAATGTATGCATCACTTCCACCTCTGGACTTTAGTGAAAACTGGATACATGTATTGCCGACCATAGTTGTGTTTCCCCCTAGAGGAACCAAATACGTTGAATTGGGAACCATTCCCACCACCTCAGTGCACATGGTAGATGTGAAATTAGGAGAAGAGGAAACAGAGGAAGAAACCTCCAGCAGAGAAAGGTCTAGACCACAAGGTCGTAGCAACACCCCCAATGCCTCAAGAAGTGATAAAAGGTGTATATCGCTCGACAAAATTCCCTGTTACGCATTAAACCCATGGATGCCCAGTGTCTAAGATATCTCAAAGTCACTAAGGTGCACGAGGAATTTTCTAAGAACTGGGGTGAGGAATTGAGTAAGATAACCTTCGTAAGAAAACAAGAGGATAAAGCCACGCCTCAAGAGATGAATATGCCAAAACTCTATAAGGAAGGAAAAAGAAAATGAAATAAGGCTCTAGCTAAAGCCAAGAGAGAGGCAAAGAAGGCGATGGCTAGGATAGAAGATGGTGAGGACGACAAGCCAAGCCCATCGAGTCTCAGTGCCGAAGCTTTTTAAAACCTACACCATTGATGAACAAAAAGTGGTCCAATTGACAGCCAAAAGTGAAGGAAAATGGCCAATCCATGTCCTATAATGGTCCAACAAAAGTTAAGGAAGTAGACTTTGCAGAGCCAAGGGAGGATACCAAACCTGTATACATTGCTAAAGACCTAATTGTTGTTGAAGAAAAAGAACTCATTACTCTCCTCAAAGAGTACAAGGATTGTTTTACTTGGAAATCTATAGAATTAAAGGGTGTACCACCTGAGGTGTGGTTCAACACACTATCCCAATCATGATGGAAGGATCGAGATTGTCTAGGTAGAAACCGTATCATATGAATCCAAAATATGCGACAATTATAAAGGAGGGAATTAATAAACTCCTCGTTGTGGATTTCATTTATGAGATTAAGAACACAAATTAGCTTTCACCAATTGTGATTGTGCCAAAGAAGGATGGAAAGCTAAGAGTCTGTGTTGATCTTAAAAAAGTCAATGCAACCACCCGAAAACACCACTACCCAGTGCCATACATAGAACATGTGTTAGAACGGGTAGCAGGCAAGGAAGCCTACATCTTCTTAGATGGGTTTTTAGGCTACAATCAGGTGTCAGCACCAAAAGACCAACATAAGATAGCCTTTAACATGATGTGGGGAACCTATGCTTATAAGGTTATACCTTTTGGCCTCACCAATGTCCCAACAACCTTCCAACGATTGATGTGTATGGCCTTCAAAGACTACTTGCAAAAGTGGCTGGGGTATTCATTGATGATCTATGTGCACACTCACGCTAGACTAACAACTTAGCTTACTTAAGGAAGGTGTCTGAGAGATCTCGTCGTCTCGATTATACCATATATCCTTAAACCCTTTAAAGTGTCAGTTTTGGGTCAAGAATGGTGTAATATTAGGGCATATTGTGTCCAAGAATGGTATTTCCACTGACAAGAGCAAAGTGAAGTTGATCTTGGAATTACTCCCACCAACAAACTACAAGGGTGTACATCGGTTTATGGGACATGCTGGGTACTATCGATGTTTCATCATATTCAATGCTAAAATTGTCAGGCCATTGTATAGACTACTCATCGTCTTTGAATGGATTGAGGACTGTTAAAATGCATATGATAAGCTAAAGTGAGCATTGGCTATTGCACAAATTCTGAGACCATCCAACTAGGATCTTATATTCCATGTGCACGTGTGCACGTCAATGAATTGAATTTTGCTATAGAGTGTGTATTAGCGCAACTTGGGGAATTTCAATTAGATTATCTAGTTTACTTTGTGAGTCGTCCAACTGAATGTTGCAGAGATAAGCTACACCGCAACTGAGCGTGAAGGATTGGCCATGGTTTATGCTGTAAAGAAATACGGACATTTCTTGTTGGCCAGAAATTTTGTATTCTTTGTTGATCACCAAGCCTTATTATATCTAGTGAATAAGCCCTTCACCACCACAGGGAGAATCACACATTGGTTGCTTTTACTCTTGGAATTCGACTTTACGGTTAGGAACACAACATGTTTTGGTAAACCATATGTCTAGAATTCCAAATGAAGAACTTGCAACTAGCATTGATGATGACCTTCCAGATGCATGTCTTTTCAAAATTGATATGGTGCTTGAGTGGAGTGAGGAAATATCAAAATACCTAGCTCAAGGGTTCCCACAAGATTGACCTTTGAATAGAGATAAGATGCATGGCCTTATTAAGCTAGCTGCCCATATCAATTCATTGTGGAGGAAGAACTATATAAGTTGGGCAAGGATGATATCCTCAAGAGATGTGTGCAAGAAGATGAGTTCATCAAGATTTTAGAAGAAGCACACTCTCGGGAATAGTCGGAGGACATTTTGCAGGAGAAGTTATAGCTCACAAAATGCTCCAAGCAGGACTGTGGTAGCTATGTTATTCGGAGATGCCCTAGAATTTGTGAAAAGATGCAAGCAATGTTAGCGGTTTGCTATTCCACCCAAAAAAAAAAAGACAAGATGCCACTCACCCTTGTGATTGTGAGACAACTCTTTGAGAAATGGGGTATTGATTTTGTTGGACCTATTAGTCTAGTAAAACCCGTTATGTGATCATGGTGGCCACGGATTATTTCACTAAGTGGGTGGAGGCGAGAGCCTCTAAAAGAGTTGATGTTTGAACTATGGCCAAGTTCTTATGTGAACAAATTATTTCCAGGTTTGGCTACCCACTAGGATTAATCGGTGAGACCAGGGTTCACATTTCATTAATAAGGTGATTGAACAATTACTTACAGGATTCTTTGTAGTCCATCGCAAGTCACCTTATTACCCATAGGAAAATGGCCAAGCAGAGAGCAGAAACAAGATTTTGTGTGTTATCTTGACTAAAACTTTAGAAGCAAGTCGCACGGATTGGAAGCACAAGGCTGACTGTAGCACTATGGGCCTATCTTGCACTGTTTAAGGTAATGATGGGATACACTTTCTTTTGTCTAGCTTATGGCATTGATGCAATAATTCCTATGGAATTTTTAGTTCCAAGCCTGCAAATCACAGTATAGGAAAGGCTCACAGAAAATGCATTAGCTGCTGAGAGGTTGATTGACTTAGAGAAACTTGATGAAACCCGGCTAATTGCACCGCATCGGCTTATGGTCAAAAAACTACGAAGAAATTAACCATAGCCTAAAACACAAAGAATTGGAAACAGGGGACCTCATCCTCATGTATAGCGCGGGAAGCATGAAGAAAAAGAAACTCAAATACAGAGGGTTAGGGCCTTTTAGAGTATCCAAAATCACCCCTCAAGGGTCAGTCTAAATTAAAACCATCGATGGGGTGGAAATGGAGGGATATATCAATGGAATCAAACTTAAGAAATACTATGGATCCCTGACCCAAGAAATGCTCACACAAAAGCATCTTCTAAAACATAAGAAATAGCTAGCTAAGGAAAATATCAGACAAGTTCAAGAGGAAGCCAAAGCAAAACAAAGACTCCAAGGGGAGAACGCTACACGACATAAACATGGCTTCACTCACCTTTCTTGATGAGGATGACTTGGATATTGAGCCTGCATGCCTCAGTGTGAAAGTATCTATAATGGGTAGTCACACGACAAGCATCGCATTGATTGATAATATGGGGTCAAGACATGGGTAGCTTTTTACAACCCCCCCTAGAGGTAACTAATGCACGAATTCGCAGTGTGCATCCATATATTACACAAACAATGGGACTTTTGAATATAAACATCTCAATCAGAAATAATCTCTTGGTCGGGAAGGTATTTGTTATGCCTACAGGAACCATAGAAGAGGAGATGCTTCTTGGATGATCCTGGATTTGTGCCAGCAACTGTCACATCCAATGAGCAAAATGGGAAGTACAACTCAATGATGGCAGAGAAACCATCACCCTTCCATTATGGAGTCCATTTAATAAGGGAAAACAAGCAATGGCATGCAACTTGGAGCCACCAATGCCAAGCAAGGTTGAGGACTCAACAGAATAGGCATCCATGTCAAAACATCAGCCCCATTCCAGATACCCATAGAAAAGGCAGAAAAGGTATCTAGTCAGACAATAGCTGGTTCCTAAAGCCGAGCTTCAAGCCCAAGGATATTATGATACAAACAAAACCTTGTGGGTATCAAGGCAGGAAAGCCACACTACAGGTAAAAGATAAGGGAATCAAGGCAGGAAAGCCACACTACAGGTAAAAGATAAGGGAATCAAACCAAGGAGAGAAAGTAGCATTCCAAGCAAGCCCGCACACAACTCAACATTCAAAAGTAGTCGGTCAGAAAAGACTTACTAGCAGCATAGGGCTACTATCAAAGAAATGCAACGGTATGGGTACCAAAAACCAACCCACCATGACTCAAGGTCACGTGTACTTCCAGAAGAACCACAGAAAGCCATAGACACAAACAGGTCCCCGCTCAATCAAGTGTTAAGGGAGCACCAAAATTGGTATGGTAGAAAAAACCAATTCAACCAAGTAAACAAGGGAGTGCGACACTGCCAATGTCATCCACCAAGGAGATAAAGCTAAACCAAGTTGTGGACCAAGGTAAAGAAGATGTGCACCTACCTGCATAGGAAACAAAAACAGTTCACCAGAATTTGGTGGATGTACTCCACTGGTGGATGGAAGGAAAACTTAAAAATTCACAATCCGAACTAAAGTGGTTACAACAACACATACCCATAAGCTCCCAAGTACAACATCAGTTCTTGTGGCAAGAAAAGGAAGGTGGATGACAATGGGGGGTACCCAGCTCTCCAAGTAATTGGGTACAAGCTAAAGGGGTATGATTTTCATACCATGAAACATGTTCATTCATTTCACATGTACTCTTCCACTCCTTTGAATGCATAATATGTGGCCTTGGAAGCATATAGGAATACATAGGGTATCAATATTTGCATGCATATAGGAATACATAGGGTATCATATTTGCATGCATAATATGTGGCCTTGGAAGCATATAAGAATACATAGGGTATCAATATTTGCATGCATAAGGGAAAAGGCTAGTTCACATCATGAACCAGTTCAGGCTAGTTCATGTCGTGAACCGCTCTGGGTTGTTTGATGTCGTGAAACACTTCAAGATAGTTCACGTCATGAACCGACTCATGCCAATTCATGCTATGAAATGATAAAAAAGCCTCCACAAATTGTAGTCAAACACATGGCATAACCAATTAAGATGGCCTGCCGATACTGACAGCTTGGCAATAAATACACCGTTTTTTCCTTTTCGTGCATTCTCTTCATCATTCTCCAAGCTGCTCGATTGCGATCATCATTGGTGCCCTGTTCATCCAACACTTCACTGTCATCGTCTTCCTTGCTTGTAACCATCATTTCTTAGGTAGGAGATCAAAGAGAACTTTCGATTGCTTCAATCGTTGGTTATAATGCATTGCTTGTGCGATAGTAGTACACATCTCTGTGATTGCATCTATTCTTTTTCTTTCTTATTTTATCTTCACATTTGCACTCTTCAAAATGACAACTTCCATCAATCTCCTACTCACAAAAGCATAAGGGATTGGACACATGAGATCGCAGTTTGCTATCTCACGATGTCAAAACTAAAATCTCGATTTTGTGGATAATGAACGGATATCCTCCAATCCACCTTCTAAGTGTTATAATTGCTTATACAAAAGTGCAAACCACAAACACACATATAACACGCTTTTAGTCGTGACCTAAAATCTTCTAGTTAATGAACTACCACATCACCGACTGCTAGTTCACGTGTGTGAGACCCCTGTCCCCTCCGGGGCACTGACGGTGGAAGCAATGTCGGCCTCTCGTGTGCAGGGCTGGGATTTACACTCGAGTCCTTGCCCACGGATATCTGGACATTTTAGAGAAAGAATAGTATGCCGTAGTCCTGTAAGAGAAGGCTATTTTGCCATAGACCTTAGAAAGAGAGAAGAGTCACTGTACGAGTAAGAGGAGATGAAGCTTGGGGATGATCGGATGACTTCAATCGTAGGAGAAGGCATTAGAAGACTCTATTCTCATATGTCAAGTTCTAAAGCTCTTGTTAATGAGCAAAGGCAACGATAAACGATAAATTTCTATAAGGTATGTACATATTTTATTTTTCAATTATATATCATTCTTAGGGGTTGAGGTATGGCCCCGGCTTCTCTATTGATTATAGTGATCTATTTGATTGATTTACTATTTAAAGTTTGTATTCTTTTAAACAACAGCATATGCCTTAATAAAGAATGTCTTATTGCAATCTCAAGTTGAAATGCTAAAATCTTTGTGAAAAGGATTGTTTTCTTAAGAAGGTAACATGGATTCTAGTCCTATGGTTTAGTGAGTAAATGGATTGTTATCTTGGTTAAATTAAGATATAGGTACAACTCTCCCTGCCTTGACGCTGCCCCGTTCTTGTGCTTGTATAGCCAGACGGCGGAGACGTTAGCAAGGCCCGGAGTTGGCCCATGGTATCCCTCATACCATTGGGAGAATGAGGTTCGCCGACGATTGAGGCGAGTGATTGTAATGCTGCCTAGTTCTAAGGGCCCAGGCTAGTGCGGTGAATTAGCCCACCCTAGTATGTAGACATCCCTCTGAGGGGCGGGAGGATCGAGCGATGGAGCCTGAGAGGGCGACATGCCGGCTTGAGTCCTCTCGCCAGCGGCCGACGATGAGGTGTATGGTCCCATAGGGTTTTGCCCAGCATGTAGAGGCTGGAAGGCCAAATTCTAGATCATCGACGGTATAAAAGAAAAGAATAAGAGAGCCAGTTTGGCTTGTATGAAATTGATTCATGTTTAAACCTTGTTTTTATAAATCTTGTCTTTGGTATTATTGTATTGTGAAAAAAGGCTCTTTTAACAAACCTTGTGAAAAGGGCCTTAATTAAGGAACATGTTTTTTTATGTCAAACAATGTGGTAGGATTAATTAGAAAATAAATTGACGCGTGAGTAGGGTGGAAAGTGGGAGGATGGAATGCCCTGATGGCACCATCTTACGGACGGGTGGATCCGATTAGTCGGGTAGCTTTCCAACATATTAAGTGAAAGCCCTACGTTAGATAAATAGGTTCTCGGGCAATTCTATTCTAGAAGACTAGGTCAGCGGGCTGTGCCTTGCATGGATGAGGAAAAAAGTGTTGCCTCTAGAAATCAAGTTTTGTAGTTGCCCAATTTATGATCAATTACCTTATGGGTGATTTGATTTTTAGAAGCACACTCCCATTACGGGATAGAACTAGGTCTTACCTATGAATCGTATCCTTGAATCTCTGCATGGTCAAGGTGTCGAGTAGGAAATTTTCTCCAAGATAAGACTTAGTGGACTATCTTAAGTGTTTCCCCTATTTTTGGAAGGGCGGAACCTTACAAAATGTCATACATTCTATATGTATGGGGACCAACCAAGACTGCAACAATTACAGGTTGCAGGTATTATGTTACATTCATTTATGACCACACTAGGAAAGTGTGGGTTTACTTCATGAAGGAGAAAAGTGAGGTGTTTGATCACTTTCAAAGATTTAAAGCCTTGGTCGAGAAGGGAAAATTTCCTATAAATAAAATGCCTGAGATCGGATGGTGGGGGAGAATATTTCTCCAATGAGTTCAGCAATTTCTTGAGGAAGCAAGGAATCAAGAGACAACTTATTTGCAGGTACACTCTGCAACATAATGGTGTTGCATTAGGAAGTGAATGGGATCTTCTTGGGCCCTTTAATTTGCCCAAGCCTAATCAAGGTGATTAAGGAATAGCCAAATGGGGGATTGCCATGTGGACTGAAATGTTGGGTTTTTAAGAGAGGTGTAAGAGTGATCAAAGGGTGCACTTTTTTCCCAAAAAGGGGGGGGAGCAATTTTACAATTTTCGGACCTCCATAACTAACAAGCTCCGATCTGAGCGGAGATTATAGATTCGTGATCTATGCATCAAGAGCTTTCCATAGATATGTTATATGATATGGTTTTATCCGCTAGATTTTAAATTCCATTTTCCCCCCAAAATTCAAATTCGAATAAAGTAGCCGTTTTGAAGCTTCTAATTAGAAAACGTTTCTTCTTAAGAGAAAAGGTTTGACTCCCTTAAACTGCCAAATAAAAGGGCCCAAGAAGCCTTCCATTGAGGTCCTAATGGTAGAAAGATAAAACAGGCACATTGCAGAAGTGGCACATGCCTTGATGGCTCAAAATAATATGGCACATTATTTTTGGGAAGAAGAAGTAGCAACTGCTGTGTACATTATGAATAGGATACCCACTCTGCACAGCTGTTCATGGGATGACACTTGTGAATAGGAGTTTACAGGCATAAGACGTATCACTTGAAAGTGTTTGGGTGTATTGCATATGTGCATGTTCCTAATGAAGTGAGAACAAAGCTGGATCCAAAGATAGAGAAATGCATCTTTATTGGTTATGCTATGGAGAAGAAAGGTTATAGACATTATAATCCTACCACTCGTGAGATGAGAGTAAGCAAAGATGTTGTTTTTGACGAGAAAAGTAGCTAGCATGCACCAGCAGTGAGATGAAGGCAACAGAAGATGCAGATATAAGAAGTGTTAATGTTGCACCACATGTAGAGTAGCAATCACAGGTGCTTAGTGGACTTGGAGAGTGGACTTGGAGAGTGGACTTGGAGAGTCCTCTAGCAGTGGATCCAATGTTAGCCCATGGTCAGGCAGGTTGAGGATAGATGTGGGAACACATGTATCATGCAAAGGAAAGGAAAAGGTAGATCTACCCTTTGTGCCTGATCTGTCAACACGTCACTCATATGTGGATGGTGACTCTAGCGACTTTGAGCAGAGCCTTGATGAGGAGCTTGGCATTCCATCTGTGGGCAGTGATCTAGGTGTACGCAGGTCTACGAGGTACCTTGTTGACAGGTTGAGTTATGATGGATATACAACCCATCATTGGCTTACATGGTTAAAGCAATACAAGAATTGGAGCCCACTTGTTTTGAGAAGGCACTTGGAAATAGGAAATGGGAAGATGCCATGAATGAGGAGACGGAAGCATTGGATACAAATGCAACATGGGAGTTAGTGCCTTTGCCTCAAGAAAAGAAGGCAATTGGATGTAAGTGGGTGTATAAAGTCAAGCATAATGCCGATGGTTCAGTTGAGTAGGCAATTGGATGTAAGTGGGTGTATAAAGTCAAGCATAATGCCCGATGGTTCAGTTGAGTAGGTAAAAGGCAAGATTGGTGGCCAAAGGCTATGCGCAGACTTATGGCATTGACTATGAAGAGACATTTAGCTATAGCAAAGGGTTGGACTTTACATCAGATGGATGTAAAGAATCCCTTCTTGCATGGTGATTTGTAAGAAGAAGTTTACATGATGCAGCCACCAAGTTATGAGAGTGATGCACACCTAAATTGTGTGTACAGGCTATGTGAATCCTTGTATGGCTTAAAGCAGGCACCCAGAGCATGGTCAAATAAGATCAAGGAGTATCTTGTTACCATTGGATTTCAGATATCCAATGCATATTTTTCACTTTATGTGAAAAAGATAGATAGAGGGATCATGCTATTAGTCATCTATGTGGATGCCTTTATTATCACTTAGTGATAGTGATGTTGACATGCAGGATGTCAGGAAAATTTTGAAGCAAAAGTTTGAGATGAAGGATTTGGGTGAGCTGGTGATAAGTGATGTTGACATACAGGATGTCAGGAAACTTTTGAAGCAAAAGTTTGAGATGAAGGATTTGGGTGAGCTGCGATATTTTTTGGGCATAGAGGTGGTGAGATCACCTCATGGCATTTTGTTATTGCAGAGACAATATGGCTTGAATATGTTGTCCAAGTCTAGTATGACAGGCTGTAAGCCTATATCTATGCCATTGGAGCATAATGCAAAGCTTTCTGCAGATACACGTGAGATTTTGGAGGACCCCACTACATACAGGCTCATAGTAGGTAGCTTGATCTACATGACTATTACTAGGCCAGACTTGAGTTATGTTGTTGGACTTGTGAGTCAATTTATGCATTCCCCTAGGAAGCCACACTTGGATGCGGCTAGATGAATTCTCAGGTACATAAAGTCCATAGTTGATTATGGAATTTTCTATGAGGCTGGTATAAAGATATAGCTACATGGGTACACATATGTTGATTGGGCTGGTAGTGTTGTAGACAAGAGATCTACCCAATGGTTTTATGTTCTCATTTGGGAGTGCGGCTGTGAGTTGGATCAGTATAAGAAGCAACCAATAGTTGCCTTGTCGAGTATAGAGGTAGAGTACAGGGGTCCTGCTATGGTAGCTTATGAGGTAGCTTGATTTCAAAAGCTACTTGGTGATATGGATGAGCCCATGCATAGGAAAGTTGTCATTTATTGTGACTACATGAGGAATATACAATTGGCCAGTAACCCAGTATACCATGCTAGAACAAAGCACATTAAGGTGCACTCTTGCTTTGTGTGAGGGAGAAGGCTCTAGCAAGTGATGTAGATCTAGTATATGTCAACACGACCATGTGGCTGACATCTTCACGAAGGCATTGGGCACAAAGAAGCTCCACAGGTTTAGAAGCTTACTTGGAGTGTAGTGTGTGGAGTTGAGCTCGAGGGGGAGTGTTGAGATATCAAGCTCAACTATTCCTAAGGCGAACATTAATGACCCACCTGGGTGACATCTTCCGCACTTATGCCATCAGCATGGTTATGAGAATGACAGGCTATGTGACAGCCACTTTGGAGTACTAGATTTTTGGCATAGTCATAACGCCAGGTCATATAGTCAGGTTCACACTATAGGCTAACCATTTTGTATGTTGTTGTAGGAGAGTACTTTCCCTTTATGTATGTACTCTTATCTTTTAGTTATATGGTTGTAGAGAAGAGAAGAAGATAGAAGAAAATTCAACCATCCATCTCTTTTGTGTCTTTTGCACTCTCTCTTGTGTGTGTGTGTGTGTGTGTGTGTGTGTGTGTGTGTGTGTGTGTGTGTATTTTCTTGCAAGAGAACTCAAGCTCTCTCTATCCCCCACATTCACTTTAATATATAAATGTCCTTGAATCTTTGTCAGTAGAGTACGAGGGCTTTATCCAAGCAAGCAATCCCCTTTTGAAGCCTAAATTCATGTTCAAAGTGCTAATTCAAGTCACACCATTTGAGCCTACCAAAAGAATCTTACCGGATGCATACTCTAACATGGAGTCACGAAGGCAGCCCTATGTACCATACCCTCTCCAAGCCCCAATGCCAGAATTAGAAGAGCTACTACCAATGGGAGGAGAGGGGAGAATGTGTGAGAATGTGGCTTGTCACACCAAGCTGGCCAATCTGCACTTGGCCGATCTTCTTGAGATCCAAATTATAACATTCATGATCAGGCATTGTTTTCACAGATGGTGTAAACAACACCTAGTACATACAAGGGGGGGCTATACAGCAATCAAAATAGATGATACCAACCCCCGACTTGAGCAATTTGGCATACAACCTGATTGGCGCAAGGAATTTGTGACAGTGCCAGAATATAATTTTCAGAATCAATGCTCACCAATACAACGAGTGGATCCACTATACATGCCAATATAAAGACGGCTCACTCCACCCCAGTATCACGAAGCAAAGCAAAGAGACTCTCACGTCTGTTACAATTTCCCTCAATTCTCGCCATCAACATTCAATGATATCACAAGTCAACAACAGCAATTGCTCACATGGATATGAGCATGGAACAGAATTCCAGATCCAGCCATAGTAGCCACCATAAGATTCATGAAGTTGATCGTAGTTCTTATCACAAAAGAAAAGCATGATGGATTTGAGGAAGAGCATCTTTGCTTTAACATGAACAAAGGCCCAATTGAATGAGGCATGATGCTTTATTATTATCTCCTCACGTGTCTTCCAAGTTACATGCATGTCATGTTTGAAGACATGGTAGGCACCGGGTTCTGGACGTCACATTCAGCATTCAGAAGAACCCTTAAATCTTCAATCAGCTATGTAAGATTCCTCCCTTCGGTTTTTGAGGTGTGCAAGTGTAAGAACCTCCCCTTCTAATCTTATAATTATTCCCCTCTCTAAAATAAAAGAAAGATCATGTTTTACCCTGTTTTGGCCTAGAGAGAGAGAAAATGTTCTAGAGAGAGATTATTCAATTTCTAGATATTTTTGGATGGAAAAATATCTCTTCTTATTAAAATAAATTCTCTCAAAATAGAAGTTCAAAAAGATTTTTAGAAGGTGCATTAGAAATAAATTATAATCTGTTCAAAAGGCCTTATCCTGAGGGTCCAGATTTTCGAAAAATTTTATATTAAGGTTCTGAGGAGCCAATTAGATTAATCCAAATTTAGGAAGGAGATAAATATAAGAAATAAAGAAAATCCCTCCCAAAAATGAGTAAATACTCACATAAGATGAAGAGTTGACTAAGGACAAGGATATTAGTTAGTTATAAAAGAAGAGATATTTAGAGAAATGATGCATTTTTGACACCTCAATTAGTTATAAAAGAAGAGATATTTAGAGAAATGATGCATTTTTAACATCTCAGTGTGGGGAATTTCCCCTCATGAAGGAGGCACCTATTTCACATGTGTGGTTGAGTTTTAAACTCACAAATAATGAGATATTTTCATCTCTCCTCTCTCCTGCTTTAACTAGATCCAAAAAGTGAGCTAAACTGACCTAAAAATGGTCAAATTTGACCAAACTGATCTGAAAAATTCTAGAATCAGTTTGCTTGGTTAGAGGCTCACGTTTTCCTATAAATGAAGCCTCCCCCTTTGTAAATGGTTAATAGTGTTTTATGCACTGTTACTCTACTCCTCCCAAGAGCCAAGTACTATGAATTTCTTAATAATTCACTAGTTTTTGACCATTCCCTCTTCTAAAGATTTGGTGGCCACTCTTGTTGCAAACAAGAGTAGATCCCTCAAACCATCAAGTCAAAGGAAAGCTCCCAGAATTCATGTAAGTTAGAAATCTTATATTTTTCTTTACTCTTTTAATGGTTTTCTAATTTTTGTTTTGTTTGAAATGATAAATCGATGCTAGGCCTTGTTGGAAAGACTTCCCCCCTCTCTCATTCTTCAAATCAGCCCTTCTTTATCCTAGTTAAGTGATCTAATAGTTGGAATTAAACTTTTCATATTGTTTCTCTTTTAAAAGTGAACTTTGATTAGTTTAGAGTGCTTAAAACCATTTGGGGATAATTTTTAAGTAATTTTAAGTTAGAAAAAATTGAAAAATGGTCAGCCATACAAAGGAGGTTATGGCAAAATTTTTTAAAATTTGGTGAAATAAGTTTTATCTTTTATTATCCAAAAAGAGTAATCCCCACCAATTGTGTATTTTAAAAGTGTAATTTTGATTTTATGCATAGAAAGATGCATAAAGAAATTTATTTTATTTCAAAACAGTTAATTTCATCAATTTTGATTTTATGCATAGAAAGACGCATAAAGAAATTTATTTTTAATTCAAAAGAGTTATTTTCCTCAATTTTGATTTTATGCATAGAAAGATGCATAAAGAAATTTATTTTTAATTCAAAAGAGTTATTTTCATCAATTTTGATTTTATGCATAAAGAAATTTATTTGTATTTCAAAAGAGTTATTTTCATCAATTTTGATTTATGGATAGAAAGATGCATAAAAGATTTATTTTAATTCAAAAGTGTTATTCTCCTTAAAATTGAATTTATGCATAACTAGATGCATAAACATATTTATATAAAAGTGTAAATAGATGTGTAAAGAGTCTTTATATCAAAAATAAGAATCCTCTTACATTCCATAAATGGGTGTGATGAAAATAGAAGTAATGAGAATGAGAGGTGAATAGATGTGATGATATGTGATATGAACCAGATAGATGAGAATGAATAGAATGGATGTGGATGTGTGTATGTGAAAGGATAGATGTGGATGTATGTGAAGAATAGAAGTGGATGTATGTGATAGAATGGATGTGGATGTGTGTATGTGAAAGGATAGATGTGGATGTACGTGAAGAATAAAAGTGGATGTATGTGATAGAATGGATGTGGATGTGTGTATGTGAAAGGATGGATGTGGATGTACATGAAGAATAGAAGTGGATGTATATGATAGAATGGATGTGGATGTGTGTATGTGAAAGGATGGATGTGGATGTATGTGAAGAATAGAAGTGGATGTGGATGTATGTGATAGAATGGATGTGGATGTATGTGATAGAATGGATGTGTGTATGTGAAAGGATGGATGTGGATGTGTGTATGTGAAAGGATGGATGTGGATGTATGTGAAGAATAGAAGTGGATGTATGTGATAGAATGGATGTGGATGTGTGTATGTGAAGGGATGGATGTGGATGTATGTGAAGAATAGAAGTGGATGTATGTGATAGAATGGATGTGGATGTGTGTATGTGATAAGTATGGATGTGGATGTATGTGGGAGAATACATGTGGATGTAAATGTGATGGATATGAACGAGAATTGAGCGATGAGATGTGATGTAAATTGGATAGAAATGAATGATAAGGGATGTGAATGAATGTTATAGCATGTGAATCAGGATGTAAACATGTGAATTGGGATCTCACCTTTCCTCACATATTGTTTATGCATGGATAACAATGAAGAGAGATTTGACTTTCTGGTGCCTTCAAGTGGAACCAAAAAGTCATACTTACCTTCATTGATTTTCTATACCCAATTATTTTACTACCAAGAAGTGCTATTGCATCAAGAAGGGTATGAAGAAGTGTTTCTACATTGCTCAATGGAGGTATGGATATGTTTAGAGGGCATTAATTTTTGTGTTATTTAAAACGCAAGTGTCTAAAATTAATGATAATGTTTTACTACATCATATATTTTTGCAAAGAAAGGAGTTAATTACAATTTCAATATTGTTTTATGGTTTGTAGAACATTAAAGATAATTCTTAGAACCGATTTATACATGTGGACTTGGAGTATGCTTCTCTCTGTAAGAGAATAGAGGCTTCTAAGGTCAACCCTTATGTAATGCAATAGGCCAGGGAATTAGGGAGAAAGCATGTTGATATATGGGTGAAAGGATCAATATACCCACTTGACCCAACAACCACCTAAATTTTCAGGCCTAACTTCTTTGATCAAATATGTTTGTTGTAAGGGTAATGCTAGCTTGCTTGGTTACACAAAAAGGCTTGCTACTATAGTCAGGTGCAAAGCATTTGAATATCATCACGAAGGATGCTGATGATGTAGGAATCTCAGATCAAGCAGTTAAGCTCGATTGTCTAACAAGGAGAATGGATACAATGAGTTGGTAGAAGTTGTTCATGCTCAGCATTTGTAAAACCATGAATTGGAACAAAAAGAAAAGGATCTAGATGCCAAGAACAATAAATTAGAAGGGGTATTAGAGAAGATAGTCAAACATGGGCCCACCTCTAATTTGGATGCACGTGAACAAGTAAGAGAACAAAAGCCACTTATTACTACATTGTCAAAAAATAGTGGAAACTACAAATGCCGTATACATGCCGAGACTGATAAGCTAAAGAACCTTAAACAAGACAATGGAGCACTCTCACAAGTCTTGTCATCAAGACAAATGGTGAAGTCTACACTTTCTCATTCAAAGTTCAGAACAATTATTAATGATCTCATGCATGCAAGATTGCAAGATGTGAAAAAATGCATTTACTGCACAACTAAAGCTCAAGGTATTTGTGACAAAGTTGGTTTAAGTAGAGAATCCTATGCAATGCTCTACAAAAAAATGGATGCAGGTTTTAAGTCCGTGTTGCAAAACATAATATATGGTAAGATCCCTAATTTTGTATATTCTTATGTTGTTTAGTGATTCTTATTGAAAATAACCAATGTGCATATGTTGTTGTCATTTTTATTCTATCACATTTTGAAGGGTCATGGTCCCTACTTTGTGAATCAAGGAAGCTTAGCTATTTGGTCTACCCAAGGCATGGAGCACTCACATTGGCAAGCTCGTTGTGGGTTTCAGAAGGCCACCTTGCATGGTGGTGGAATCCATGAAGTCAGTACATTGAGGCAATTGCTCATGTGGTGGTATAAGAGGATTGAAATTAGGATAGAGGAGAGAAAATCCAAAGCCAATAGAACACATTGAATTCATAGGGCTTAACTCTTTGGATATTGAAAATTTGATTCTTTAATAAAAATCACAATTATAAATTAGTGACTTGAATAAAATTACGACTATTGAGTCTTCACTAAAAATCTTGAAATTCCTCTTTAGTAGGAAGGTTGGCTTCATAGTGAAAAGCATCCTTGTACATCATTGTTCCACGGGAACACTCACGGGAACACGGATTATGGAAGGAGGCCGGAAGCAATTAATGCGAGAGAATGGGATTGTAGCCATGGGAACATAAAGACGCACATAATTTTTCCATATTTTTGTGCCAAAGTGCAATGTAAATCGTTTTTGGTCAATGTGGGTTCTAAATGAGAGTTCTAAGTGTATTAAGCAAGGCTCACTTATGGGGTTGTCCACCCATGTGTGAAAGAGGCCTAGGGTTAGGGTTAGGGTTAGTGACATCTCTACAAAAGAGATGTTAGCTAAAGAAAGTGGACGTTTTTGGCCATTCTCATAAGCTATTGAGTGAAGCTCTTGAGTGAAGCTCTTGAGTGAAGCTCTTGAGCTCTCTAGCTATGGCAACTCTCTAACTCTCTCTATTGTACTCTAATGAGCATCAAGCTCCAATGAGTATAGCTCCACTTCTTTCTCTTAATCTGTTTTAGCACCATTGAAGTAGATTAATCTATGATTAGTTGAATGCTTCTTTCTTTCTCTTGTGTATGCTGCATGCTTGTAGTGTGTGTGTGTGTAGTCTCCATTGATGCAAGCTCTTGCCCACTTCATTGGGCAATGAGTTATTCATGGATAGACTCTCTCTATGAGCTTGTGGGTTTGTGAATGTTACATTCTATGCTTGCTTAAGCTTGTGGGTTAGTAGATGCACGCTTATGGGTTTGCAGGCTTAGGGAAAGCTAAGATTTAATCAATGTTTGAATGGGATTAAGAGATTGCCATGCATCGCTTGTTCTCTTGATTAGTGTAGTGGATTTAAGGAATTGAGAGATTGATTGAGGTGTTGAATGGTTGAATCGTCAAGTGGTGGTTTGTGTATGTGAGCTCTCCCTCATGGGATAAGCCTTCATGCACTAATCGGGTCGAGTCCTCGGATTGACATTGTGTTTCTTAACACATTTGTTGATCGGTAGTACTCTATGAGCACTATATTGCACGGTAGAGAGAACCGCTCTACAATGGCGCCGCTGCCGGGGAGCGAGTGTCTACATTAGTTGAGCACCATACACACACTACCACTCCTTGTTAAGCTCCAATCGGTTGTAGAACTGTTGGATAGGAGAGCAGGCTTTGGGACTAATTTTGGTATTTATTTAAGACTAATCTGTTGTTAAATTCTCTTTATTTGTCTTGCAATTTGAGTGCGATTGGCTAGCTATGCTTCTCCCTTGAGGTCAGGACAAGGATTCAACACACGGGAAGGATTGGAGGTAGACGCTAGACCTGCAAATTTTAATTTTTGTGCGAAAGAGAGAGGCCTGTTTTTGCATTTCTGTCATTCTGTTTGAGGATAATTTTTACTGTCTGAGGTTGATTTTTACAGTTTCAATTTTCTGCATGTTCGTTTTATTTTCTATTCTTAGCTTAGTTTAGTTTTCTACATCTTTAATTTTGTGCATTTTAGTTCTCTGTTAAACCTGCACCTGTAGAGAAACTAAAATCTGTACACACACATGAAGATTGAACATTTTGAATTTGCTGCAAATCTCAGAGCTGCACATGCATTGAGTTCACTGCACATGCATTGAGTTCACTGCACATATATTGAATTCGTTGTAAATCCGACAGCTACACATGCATTGAGTTCACTGCACACGCACTTCAAAAAAGAAAAAATAATAATAATAAAAGAAGGCGGTTGTGCGTGAACAGCGCACCGCACCGTAAAGACCGCCACCGCCGCACCGGATAAAGGGGTGCAAAAAAAAAGTCTGGAAAATTTTTCATTTTTTGCCGCAAAAATTTGGGAGGTTATCTAACTTTTCGAGAGGAGTTAGAAAACACCCATCGTCGAAATTTCGGTCCCGGAACCATTTTCCCATAGTGAATCAGTATGGGAAACTGGTAAATTTTAGGTGATTTTCGATCCGAAAAATACGCTATTTTTTTGGCCTAATGTGTTCGAGGGGGTTCAAAATGGGTTCTGGAAAAGTTTGAGCCAACTTGAAATTTTTTGGATTTTTTTTGAAAAAATTAAAAATAAAAAAAAACCTTAAAATTTGACCTTATGCACTTGCGGTCGGGACGTCATATAGACACTGCCATAGGGTCTAGGGCACCTTCTAGAGTACCTACGCAGGAAAGTGGAACCCAATCGGTAGGAAATTTGGCAGATATTGCTGAAACCTTTTCCGAATCCCAATCTGATACCCTTTCCAGGACAACTAGCTCATTGTCTATGGACAATCTAGGGCCGTCAAATAGACATCCCTTAGCCCCAAATAGGGCACCCACAAGATCTTTTAATCCATTTGAAGCCGACATCATGGGGTTACCACTCAATGTGAGACTTCAATATGTCTACACGAATGCTCAAGGAGCTGAGATCTTTAGGGATCCACAACAACGGTATCTCATTAAGATCGCAGACTTTTTCTCAGAGCTTGATAGAGCACCTCTAGTCAATGACCAGGGTAACATGTACATGGGTGGAGATGGTGTTCGCTACGAAGTCACCTATCATCCAGAGAATGTAGACAAATTAGGGGAGCTCTCTAAAAGTGAGTTCTTAGACTTATCAAAGCCTTCCAGAGCAAGGGAGTCTAGAGATGATTGGCTCATTGAGCCGGACATGCCTGGACCATCCAATGCCCAGTCCTTAAAGCCATCCATAGATGATTTACTTTTTGTAGATCTAAATTTGGAAAGGGATAGGAAAGGCAAGAGCAAAATGGATCAGGGGACTGAGAACCAATGGGAGTTTGTACGACAAATTCCAGTGACAAAGGTCTTTCAAGATGACCCACTTCAAGAGGTCTATAAGGACTCTTTAGAAGGATATTATGCCACAACTAGATTGCCAGAGCTAGATCTTCCTCTAGCACTTGTGGTGGTAGTCGAGAAGCTTGCAGGATACAAGAACCGAATCGTGATAAATGGGCCAATGAATACCGAACCTTAGATTGGAAGGAAATTCGTGAGCTCACGTGGAGAGGACAACCATTATTCATGGAAGTGTTCTCAACTAATACAGCTAAACCAGGAGAGACAGCCTTTCTTGGAGAAACTGTTGCTCCTCCCCTAAGAGAGTTCACTAGAGAGGGACCCTCAACATCAAAGTGGACCACTGCAAGTAGCCCAACTCTAGCACCAAGATATTATCCTACACCAAAAGTGCGACCACAGACCACACCACAACAACGTTTCTCTCACTACGACAATCAGAGGGTAGGGAAGCCAACTCGGCCTCCCATAAATGCACCTCCTGAAATGCGGGTATCAAGATCTTTGGAGGGGGTTGGTGAGGCAGGTAATAGGGGACCTACACCAATTTGGGATGCATGTGGACCACCTTACCAAAGAGAGGAACAGTTCCCACTGAGAGTGAGAGGCCGTAGGCCCGATGATGAGTATTGTCGATTAATTTCTCTCTTCTTAAAAGGACTTAAAAATTCAACACTGTACACACATCTCTATGCAAAGAAGCATACAAATTTCAATGAGTGTTGCCATGATGCTATGGATTTCACAGATAACTTCAAATTCCAAGATGGTACTGGCCCTGAGTTGCAACCTAGAGATCAGTGGGGTGATGACCAAAGTTCAGGGTCTAGCGCACTAGTAAATCCAGACCACATAGCTAACCTAGTACTAAGGAGATTGGGACAAACCTATCGCCCACCCATGCAGCCACAACAACAGTAGCAGCAGAGCGAATGAGGAGTGTACTACCTACAGGTCCTCATCTTTGTGGAGCATGTGGCGGTAACCATAAAACTGAAGAATGTAATACCTTTTCTCCTCTAGTCACAAACCAACCCACAAAGAAGTGGTGCCACGCCTGTGCTTGGAATTATACCCACACCACACAGGAATGTACTCACATTGCAAGAATGAGACAGGAGCGTGAGCAGCAAAGGGGTGTAGTGGCTCCACAAATGCATCAACAGAACCGCAACAAGCAAACTAAGAGTGCATCCAGTAGTTCTCAAGAAGTCTCTAAACAAAACATGAAGGATCAAGCTTTTACATCCCAAGAAGTGCATGAGGAGCATCAACCTCAACCTGGGCCTAGTGCTAAACAAGATGAGGCTAGTACAACCGAGGATAGTTCTGGGGGTTCTGTTTTTGTGGATAAGGTGAACGAGACTCTAGATGCCGTCATTGATGCTCATAGAAGTCGCATTGCAGCTTTATCTGAGCTACCCAAGAAGCTTCAAGAATACCGAAACCCTCGTGAGGAGAAGATCAATCTAGCTGTACATCAGCAACTCATTAGGGAAGCTTAATCAATACTTGAGGGCCCACCTCCACCTATCCCTCGGGGCCCAACCTCTCTTAAGCCAACATTAGAAACCATACCAGAAGTGTCCTCAAGTTGGGAAATGAAAAGTGAGCTGATCTCACATAGCGAGAAGTCTGCACCAACAATCGACACCCCATTGAAAGAAGGCATTCTGCCACCACCTAGTCTTGCCTTCCCATGCAATGATGAAGTTATTGATGCTAACGAGGACATGGCAAATGAGGTGTGGGCAGCAGTTCATGAGAAAGTTAATGAGAATATGTCCTCTATTATTTCACCTCCATTCTCTGAAGTGGATTTTACCAGGGGCACAGAAAACAACTTTAGATGCCCAAGCACCCAGGAGGAAGTTCAAACAATTGTTTCTCCTAGAAGTAAGCATACAATGAAAACCTTACCATCTTATTTGGGAGAATATGAGAACTTTTCTCAAACCTTGAGGATACCCTCCATGCATAGAAGGTTGACAAAGGAGATGGATATCGGTATCGTGCAAGCTATTTTGTCAGCACCAGTGGCTTGTACCTTACCTTTGCTTGATTTGATAAATCTTCGACCTGAGTTGTGGAATGATATTGCCACATGTTTTGTCAGAGCAGGTATTGCTACAAAAGGGTCACCATCATTGTACTATACACCCTGAGACGAAGCATGTTATGCTAGTTCCTATCAACAAAGTAGGAAAATTTTGTGAGGACGATCAGGGAAATGCTACCCTCCCATTAGAAGTGTGAAAAGTAGCTTCAACTGCAATACTTGATAGTGGTGCAGGAGTGGGCATTGTGACAAGGTCCATTTGGGAAAAGTGGGACAAACCAGCTATTAGGAGTACCAGGATGCGCTTGCAGCTAGCAGATGGAAGCTTAGAACATTCCATTGGGCTGCTAGAGAACATATTGGTCACCACATGTGGGATTGAATATGAGCACACATTTGCAGTAGTGGATTTTGGAAAGCATCCAAACTATGAAGTGATATTGGGTAGACCATTCATGCAACAATTTCAAATGATTCAAGATTGGGGATACAATTATTTGTACCTCCCCAACATGATTCTGTCATCATAAGGGTCAACCTAAAGAATCACTCATATCGTGATGTAACAAGGTCTCCAATAAATGAGTTTGATTCTACTTCATCTGAGGGCTCAAGAGTTACATTGTCAGATGGGCGAGAAGATTTGTGGATGTGTGGAGCCTCATGTAAGGATTTCAACAGTGAGAGACTTAAGGGTAATCGAAGTGTATCAGATGAGGCATACATTCCACAACCCTTCCCTGAGCACTTAATTGATCCACTAGAATGGAGTCATATCCTTGCAACATTATCGACATGTGCTTTACATAAGCCAATTCAATTTTGTGACTCAGATGGATATGACATTATTCCTATACGAATGGTACAACCACGTGACCTTCTAGATGATTTGTACTATGGGGATGCATCCACAACAACACTGCATGTAGAGGAAGTCTCAGTGGAGGATTTAACACTCGAATCTGCTAATGATGCTGATAAGGAAGATGGATGGGACTCTGATTTTGATGATGATGTGATAATCCCCGAAGGAAAGGCACGCCTACTCTTGAGAGGAAGGGAGGTTCAAGTAGAGATCCCTCGAAGCTGACCTAAACATAAATGTTATAAGAGCCATAAGAGAATCCGTAAACAAGATGAGAGGGAACGATGTGAGAGAATACAAAAAGAAGACGAGGAGTTTAAGAATGAACACTCTCGACCACCACCACCTCACTTCTCAGGAAAGAATAGATATCTATACTGTGTCCAAGAACAAGATAGTATCAAAGACCAAGTAAAACGATCAGATGGATTCCAACCAGGAGAAAAGCTAAAAACTGTTAGCAAAAATCGCAAAAAAAACGAAGAAACCAAAACAACAACTCAAGTCTCAAACCGATTCAAAAGAGAGTGTCGAAAGTGCAAAGATAACGGTTGAACAAAAAACTCTAATGCAAGATTGCAAAAGAGAGCTCAAAACCGCATGGTCTTCAATTAGTGATGACTCAAGTGGACAAGAACAAGGTCTCAATGTTCCCCCCAACTTCACACAGTACACTCTTCAAGATCGGAAGATTGCTCTTCAACAGCCCATGCGACATAAGCCAAGCATGCCAGGGGTTTCATATGATGGTCCTGAAGATGCAAAAAAAATTGATATCGCTAAGCCAGGAGAAGAGCCTCGCTAAGTGTGGATTGCCACAGACTTGTCCTTAGATGAGGAAAAGTTATTAATTCAAACAATAAAGGAGTATCACGATGTTTTTGCTTAGAGTTATAAAGACCTCAAAGGAGTTGATCCAAGCAGATGTCAGCATACAATTCCATTGCGAGAGGATGCAAAGCCTTCCAAGCAACGTCCTTATACTTACAACAATGAGAATTTTGCACGAAAGATAAAAGAAGAAATAGACAAGCTCTTAGAGGCAAAATTTATCTATGAGATTGAACACCTCTCCCAGAATATCTCCACACTTCCTAAATCTTCTCATGCTACCCTTTATTCTCGCCCAGTAGATTCTTCTCATGCCTCACAATTTTTGGATGGAAGCTATAACAAGAGTCCAACAAAAGCTTTGAAAACCACTGAATGGGTCTCCCCTATTGTAGTGGTGCCCAAGAAAAATGGAAAACTTTGAGTATGTGTAAACCTCAAGAAGGTAAATGCAGCTACTATACGTGATCATTACCCACTTCCAATCACGGATCATGTTTTGGAACGAGTTGCAGGGAAAAAGGCATATAGTTTCTTGGATGGATTCTCCGGTTACAATCAAGTGTCATTAATCCAAAGGATTAACACAAGACAGCCTTTGCTACTGAAGATGGCATCTTTGCCTATCGTGTTATGCCATTTGGTCTAACAAATGCACTTGCAATCTTTCAACGGTTAATGAGTCATGTATTCAAGGGGTACCTTAGGCTATTTCTTTAGATCTTCATGGATGATTTATGTGTTCACTCACAAGAGCGTGATGATCATATAGAACACCTCAGACTTGTGTTTCAAAAGTGTCAAGTTTATCGTATATGCTTGAATCCCTGACAAGTGCAAATTCATGGTAAGACAAGGGAAAATTTTAGGCCATATTGTTTCTCACAATGGGATTTCAACAGATATGGATAAAATTGATGTCATTGTCTCATTACCTCGACCTATCAACCCTAAAGGGGTACAAATATTCATGGGACATTGTGGCTATTATCATCGATTCATCTACATGTACGTTGTCCTAGCTAGACCATTATATGCTCCTCTTGTAAAGTTTAATTGGACTGACGAGTGTGAGGAATCCTTTGAAAAGTTGAAGCAAGCATTAGTGACTGCACCCATCTTACGGGCACCAGATTGGAACCAAATCTTTCATGTCCATATTAGGAAGATCCTAGGTGATTTGATGCACTATCGTAAATAAGGAGTGAGGTTGTCTCTGATGAGCTTTCTAGACCTCAAGTGCATGTGAATATGATTTGATAAGCTATTTTGCTGCCCCAATGAAATTTTGGTCCGATTTTGTCAACTCGTTTCTGAGGCCGTGAGATGGCAGAGAATAGTTTACGGGTGAAATGTTAGAAAACTGTTCACGTCATGAACGATTTTTTGCACTTTCACGTATTTAAAATTTTTGCTTTAGACTCAGAATTTCGCGTTACCTTGTTATGATTTTCAATGGTCTCAAGAACTTCCTTAGCCTTAATCTAACAATACTCGGTTCGTGAGTTGGATTTAATTAAGGTGTGAAATTGCAAAAAGAGTTCATGCTGTGAAGAGAAAAGGTTTCATGTTGTGAAAAACAAATGATTCACATCGTGAACTGAAAACGGTTCACGTCGTGAAAGGCTCTATTTTTAAAATGGTTCACATCGTGAACTGAAAATGGTTCACGCCATGAAATTCTCTAAAATAGTTCACGTCCTCGTGAATTATTTTTTGCTAACTCACGATTCTTAATTTGGTAAGATCCGTGGTGTCAGAGGTGTCAAGATAAGGCTTAGCTATTTTTGGCAAGGTAATCCCGTGGATTACGACACTAATCGCGGCGTTGATGCCGAGAGCATTTCACGGCGTGAAGTTGCAAAAAATGGTTGACGTCGTGAACTGTTTTCTTGCAGTTTCACGTGGGAACTTTCCACGTCGAACTGAGGTGGTTTTGGGTGCAAAATCCTTATCCAACTGCTTCCAAGATGATTGTGCCTGCCTAAGGAATGTAATACAAGCTCAAGGCACAATCAATAGCTCCTTATTTTTAGATTTTTTATAAATTTTTAAAAAGAAAAAAAAATCGAACACCACCCTGCTCATTCACGTTGACGATTCCGGTGATGCAAATATCAAAATTAACTAGAAAGCCAATGGATCTCTCTTCCAAGACCACTCCACCACACAAATACACAATAAACACAATCAATTTCTCATAATTTTTCACTTCCACTCAAATCTTATCCATTCATTTTCTATACAATGCACTACCAGAATGCAAAGGCAATGATAAATCTTATGTAATAGGAGTTGAAACTCAAGAGGATAGAAGAAACAAAGGTGCTTCCCTGGCAAAACAGCACCAAAAATGTTATGGCCTACCACACCTCCAAGAGGGAACGCAATGCATTCACCTAAAGGAAGAGCAATAGAACACAACTATCGTAGGGAACTTACCAATGCTTCGAACTTGTGTCCCTTGAGGCCTTGAGGCCTCAAAGCTCACTTGAGAAGCTCCAATCCTCCAAGCTCCACCTCCACCCTGTCACCGCCGTAGAGTCACTCGCACCATCACATAAGGCAATTACTCTCTCTCACTCTTCAATACAAGCATGCAACATACAAGTATAGAAAAGGCACAAGTGCTAAAATACTCTCTCTCTCAAGACACAAACAAGAGCTCTTAGTAGCACAAAGGGGGATTGTGTCCATTCATTATGAGAAAATACCTTATATACAATTGGGCCTTATTCACACTTGGGCACCCAAAACTTAACTAAGGCCTTGGGTGGCCAATATCTCATAATGTACAACTTTTGTAGTGCCTTTGCATGACACTTATTAATGTCCTCAAATGGAGGAGCATATTTGTTAATCCAAAATGGGATTAAGACCATTGAATAAGGGAAAATAGGCAATGGCATGCAACATGAAGTCTCCAATGCCAAAAAAATTAGAGGGCTTAATAGAACAAGCATCCACATCGAAAAATCATTCCTCTTTAAGAGAACTAAAGCAAAGGTATCCAATCACAAAATAGTGGGTTCCAAAAGACCAGCTTCAAAGGACAAGTATACTATGATACAAACAAAGGACAAATATACTATGATACAAACAAAACCTCAGGGGTATCAAGGCAAAAAACCATGCTACAGGCAAGAGACAAGGAAATCCAAGCAAGGACAGGAGGTTGTATTATTCCAAGCAAGCCCGTACACAACTCAACATTCAACAGTAGTGGGTCTAAAAATACTTACTAAGCATCACAGGGCTATTATCGAATTGAAACAATATGGGTACCAAAACCCAATTTCGCATGTACCTCTAGAAGAACAAAAGAGAGCCATAAGCATAGATAGTACCAAGTCCCAACTAAATCAAGTGTTAAGGAAGCACCAAAATTCTTTTGGAGAAAGAATCGAGTTCTACCAAGTAAACAAGGGAGTGCGTCACGGCCAATGTCATCCACCAATGAGGAAAAGCTCAACCACGTTGTGGACCAAGGTAAAGAAGACGTGCTCTCACATGCATAGGAAGAAAAACAAGTTCACCAATGTAAGGTCCTCCACCTACTCCAGGGCTCCTACCAGTGGTGGAAGCGGCATCGGCCTCCCATGCGGGGCGAGGTCCACACACTCGGGGCCTCGCCCGCGGATGTCCGGGACAAGAGGCTAGCCCAAGTGGCCCCTTCGAGACCAGACCCGGAAGACTCCCCTCGCTTGGAAGGCACGGGCGATTCCGCCAATTGGGAAAAATCTTCGAACGGGAAAATTACTCTAGCGAGTCAAGTCTTAGCTGGATAAATTGATCTGACCAAACCTGAAGTCACATGGTCAGATCAAGAAGAGACTTACACTTGGTCCATGGAATCACTACTTTTTTTCCTCATTTACGAGGCACAGCCGATGATCCCCCTCCCAACTAAACAATGCCTTCTCAAGATTTAAAACTAAATAACGTAACTAATCGTATCTAGCTGTTTCTCAGGAATCCTCCGATCCAGCCTACCAACCCCATCCGGCCCAACCACCCAACCACTGAATTGGTGGGATTCCTTTATAAAGATTTTGTTGGGTTTTTGCCCAGGTACCGAGGAAAAGAGTTCCCAGGCCCGCCGGCGATTCATGCCAAAAATCAAGGTAAGCATACCACGTACACACCCAATATGAACTTGCCATTTATAACAGATTCGATTGGCTTTAAAAACAATCCTTCAAATGAAATCATAATATTTTTTATCATAATTTTCTAAAATTTTGAGTCCATTGTATTACAAAAATGTATCCTTTGAACTCCTCTTAGAAAAACATAAGCCAAATGCTTCCTCCAGCATTCTGACGTAAAACAGTCCTTTGAATGAAAAAAACAGAGATTCCAATGCAAGTAAAATTCTAGTTTGAGATTTGTTCCAAAAACCCTTTTTCCATAATTCCCAGTTTCATAATGAGGATCCTTGATCTCTCATCAGGGTAATCTACCCATCATTCTGTCTGATTAACCCACTAGATTCTTGGTGAGTTCGGTCAGGAAAAACTAGTTTAGTTCTGGCAGTCTATTCTTTGTGATTAGAACTGGAATTGGTCACAAAGTCTGTACTTGATTCAGATCGAGAGATGGACAAGTAGGTTTACTATCCGTCCCTCTCATAGTTTAACCAAATTCATTCGGTTTAGTTCTACAAGGATTCTCTTCAGATAAACATCTAGTTTTCCAGGGTAAATATCCATTTAATGATTTTACCAATTAAAATATCCAAAGATATTCCTTCTATCACATAATTTCTCAACCTTAATTCATTAGGTAGAATTATGGTAGAAATTCATCTTTTGACACTAAAATTTAATTCAAATCCATCTTTTCTTAAATATCATAAAAATTCTTCTTTTAACTAAAATATCAATACCTATTTTTTTGAATAAACTTGAAACATGTGATTAGAATAACCACTAATTGGATCATTATCCAATTATGGATTGATTCTTAATTTTACCATAAATTAAATAGCATAAAAGTATTAAAAAGCCATTATTTTGGCCTCCAATTAGACAAGCATAGAAATTACTTTTAGATTAGAGAAATGCTTCATGAGAAGCTTCATTTGAATTGAGAATAGGTCATAGGAATGACCATTCTTTGGGGGAGAGAGAGAAATTCTTAAAAACCATTATAAATTAAGCATAAATGGAAATTTATGTGTTTCTTCATTACAATACATTAAAGAACTTCAATAGTATTCAAAAGCCATTCAAATTAATGCTTCTCAAGCTTGAGAGGGGTTGAGAAGAGAAACATTTGGAGATTTAAGAAAAAGATGACAATAATCCACACTTTACCTCCTAAATTACTTGATTCTTTGATCACAGTAGAGGCCCCCAACCAATCAATTGGTTTGTATGTTGTTGGAGTCTCCAAGGAAGATTGAAGAGAGAGAGAAGCTCCAATCTCTTCAATTTGTAGAGGGTTTTTAGAGGATAATAGAAAATAAGCTTAACTTAGAGTAATACCGGCATAGTTTAGTTCATAAATGAGAATACAAAGGAATGAGGGTCTATTTATAGGTGAGGGAGGCCACTAACTGAGTCCAACTAAGTTCTAGAATTTTCCAGCTTCAGTTTGGCTGAATTTGGACAAGATTTGGACCAGCTTGGCTCCCTTTTTGATTTGGTTTGATTTAGGAGAGAGGAGAGATAAAAATATCCTATTATTTTTTAGTTTAAAACTCATCCACACATGTGAAATAGGCGCCTCCTTGAAGGGCCCCCTTTTCCTTACCCATGTGTCAAAAATGAATGATTACTCCAAAATATATCATTTTTTTATTAATACTTCATAATTTTTAACTAATAAACCTAGTACTTAGTCAACTCTTCATCTTATGTGGGCATTTACTCATTTTTGGGTATTTTCTTTTATTCTTTGGATTTATCTTATCCCAACACTTGGATTAATCTTATTGGTCCATAGGAACCTTAATTGGACCATAATTTAAAAAAATCAAAAATCTTGAAGACCAATTAGGCCATTATGCAAGCTCGGATGTTATTCCAAGGTTTGACAGGTGGACTTCTTATCTCTAGAATCATTTCTCTTTCAATAATTGCTCGAGTCTCTGGTGGGAGAGCTACCATTATACTCTCTTTGTTTGCCAATCCAAACTTATGAAACATGTAGATCTGATGTCCAAGAGTGGTAGGTGCATGAGTCCTTGTAATGCTACAAATACAAAACACTATATATTCATTTACCCACCATGAGTGAAATGATGCATAGACAAAATATCATTCCTCATTTACTTAGCTCCAAACTATAATGAGTGCTACCAATTTACTCTACTGAGAGTGAGTAACAACTCTCCCTCTTGACCATGAGTAACATCTAAACATTTGCACCGAGCTCTTATGTGTCTTGATCTCTCATTTGCATAAGATGCACACAATCAATGTTGTACAAACTTGAGGATAAATGGCAAACATAACTGCCTTTAAAAATATATAAAACACAAGGACTTATATTGCGTAGTTCATGAAGTGTAAAAATAAATTCTACTACATTATACATATAACTTGGCAATTCTATCTTGAGTTGAGACCTTAGCACTCACCCTCATTTTGATACAAGAAATCCAAGCTTTAAGGCGATGATTTTCGTCCCCCTACCAAAAACTTTTTGCCTCTCAAATCCGACCACCCGTTGGAGCTCTTCTTCAAACCATCAATGTTATTGTTAGTAATAATGTTGAATTTCCAGTCGAAGGGTTTGGAACCATCTCGTTTGTGGCAGCTCTAGGAGAAGAAAAGAAGCTGTCTGATATGCTCTATTTTCCTCAAATAAAGAGAAACCTACTCTCAGTTGCTGCAATAATAGATCGTGGCCTTGAAGTACGCTTCAAGAAAACATGAGCAGAGATTCTAGATGCTGACGCGGGAGGACAGTTGACAAAGCTGTGAGGAATAACAATTTATACGAGCTGAGTGCTCTTACAGCTATTGCAGACAAGGGCACAAGCAAACTTTGGCATGAGTGATTTGGTCACATTGGATTTGCTGTGCTAAAGGAGATGCAAAAAAATCGGGATGGTGGAAAATTTACTTGCGTTTACAAAATTGCAAGAACCATGTGAAGTTTGTATGATGGGCAAGCAACAACGGAAGGCATTTCCACAAGAGAGCAGCAATCGAGCTCCTCTAGAGTTGGTACATGCTGATCTTTGTGGTAAGATGTCTACTGCTAGATTATGGGGATCTTCGTACTTTATGTTGTTAGTCGAAGATTACACTAGGAAGATGTGGACTTATTTTCTCCGTGATAAGGGTGAAGCTTTTGGCAAGTTTAAACACTGGCATAAATTTGTGGAGAATGAGACAGGACAGAAGGTGAAGAATTTCTAGATGAATCGAGAAGGAGAATTCACTCCAAGTGAATTCAATGAATACTGCAAGGAGCATGGCATCAAACGCCATCTCACTGCTGCACATACGCCTCAACAAAATGGAGTTGTGAAACACCACAACCGCACAGTCATGGAAATGGCAAGGTGCATGATGAAAGGGAAAGGGTTACCAAACTCTTTTTGGACTGAATCAATCAACACTGAATTTTACATTCTCAACAGATCCTACACAAAGGTGCTTAAAGGAATCACACCATATGAGGCCTATTTATGTAAGAAGCCTTCATGTTCTCATTTTTGAACATTCATTTGTGAATGTTACATGCATATACTAGATACAAATAGAACTAAGCTTGCTGCCAAAAGCAAGAAATATATCTTCCTTGGATACAGTACAGAGTCGAAGGCATTTCAACTATTTGATCCAGAGACTAAGAAGATAATGGTCAGCCGAGATGTGGTGTTTGTGGAACGCTCATCCACATTCAGTGGACAATAGAGATCCGTCCACTTTATCATCAAATGGAGAAATAATCCACCATGTGCCACTGAAGGAGGACTTTGAATGATGAAGACTCTCAGAAATCACACCAACCTGCCCCTGCACCTAAAGGACAACCACTTCCTACTTGGGTAAGACAACTCTTTGATGATCGCAATCCCCCACCTAATGTTGTAGAAACTTCAACAGATGGCGTATGCAGATCAAAGAGAATAGAGGAGCAAAGAAGGTCTTCTAAACACATTGTCAATATGGCATGATGGTTGAGATAATGGATTTAGTGAAGGAGCCCACAAATGTAGAAGAAGCTTTGGCACATCCAAAGTGGAAGGCAACGATGCAGTCAGAGAATGACAACATCATCAAAAACAACACTTGGGAACTGATTGATCGGCCACTAAAATGAAAGGTAATTGGCACCAAGTGGGTGTGGAAAGCTACGTATAAATCCGATGGTTCATTGGAGAAATACAAAGCAAGGCTAGTTGTACAAGGTTTTTCACACGTTGAAGGTTTTGATGTCAATGAAACCTTTGCCCCAATAGCTCGAATGACCACTATTCGCATAGTACTTGCCTTGGCTACTAATAAGAAGTGGCCAATTTTCAAATGAATGTAAAATCTGCTTTTCTGAATGGACATCTTAAGGAGGAGGTGTATGTTGCTCAGTCGCTAGGGTTTGAGTTACCCGAATCAGAAAATAAGGTTTACAGGTTGAAGAAGCCTTTAAACGAGCTGAAACAAGCCCCAAGGGCATAGTACCAATGAATAGATACTTTTTTTCAAAAAACTTAGTTTTTCTAGAAGTGCACTAATGCTAACTTGTATGTACTCAGAAAGGATGGAAAATATATGATAGCTGTTCTCTATGTGGATGACCTCATTATCACTGGCAACCATGAAGACTTCATTCAACAAACACAAGAAAGGCTTGACTCTAAGTTTGAGATAACAGACTTGGGGCTCTTGCATTATTGTTTGGGGATGTAAGGTTTGGCAGGAGTCTGACAAGATCTTCATTTCTCAACATAAGTATGCAATAGAGATCTTGAAGGCATTTGGTATGACAGTACACCAATGGAGGTAGACTCTAGGCTTTCTTCTGAGGACACTTCACATTTGGTTGACATCAAGATGTACAAGAAGCTCGTTTTGGGAGTTTGATTTTCTTGGGCAATACTAGACCAGACATTTGCTATGCGGTTGGTGTGTTGAGCAAGTTCTCCAAAAAACCAAGGCAAACTCATTGGAATGCAGCAATGTGTGTGCTCAGGTACATCAAAGGTATCATTGAGTATGAAATTACATACATGTCTGGTGACTCCTTAGTGGGATATAATGACTTCAATTGGACTGGAGATTGTGACACTAGAAAGTCACTTTCTAGACATTGCTCACTTAGATCCAGTGTCCTCTCTTGGATTAGTAAGAAGCAACCCATAGTGGCACTCTCTTCAACTGAAACAGAGTACAAGGCCGCTTGTTTTGTTGTCTATGAGGCAGTATGGTTGAGGAGGATTCTAACAAATATGGGAGTTCCAGTGAGGTCATCCACGACCTTACGATGCGACAATCAAAGTTGCACGGCCTTGGCAAAGAACCTTGTGATTCATGCTCACACAAAGCACATTGATCATTATGTGCGGGAGTTGATTGAGGACGAGATTGTGAAGCTAGAGTACTATTCTACGGAGCAGAATTGTGCTGACATCTTCACCAAAGCTCTTGGGAAGAACCAGCTCACTCGACATCTTCATGGACTTGGCATTGGACCAAGAAACTCTTTTAGTTTATCTTCGGGTGGACATTGAGGAGGGGTGTTAGTATGTTTTCAATGCCCACCTCTCAACATGTATCTCACATTGATGTATGGTATATATTTGTACGGCCCCCATTATGAGAATAAGCCATTGGTTCACATATCTTTAGTGGGAACCCCAGCTTAAATGCTGGTAAGGGTCGTAATTGTGACCGTTGATGGTTAGGAGATGATGAGAGATACAAGCATTAGTTGGGATCTGAGACGTAGTCCCATCCCGAAAAGGTATAGAAAATATTTCTTAGAATATTCTCTCGGATACTAATTTTACCATTAGTGTGCAGTGGTCGGTTGGGATGCGTTATGAATGCACGGGCGATGGGCCACGTCAATGCAAATAACCGCCCACTTCTTGGACGCATCCACTGCACTACCTGTAGCACTATAAATGGACATAGTTGTCACAAGCACAGGCATCCAATGCTTGTGAGCATATATTCACCATACTCTCGGTATGTCCTCTATCCAGAGTCTTATCTAGATCGTCATCTAAGCTCTACACTAGAGCGCACGGGTGGACAGCACCATCATATTGTACCTATCTTGTTTGGTATAATCAAAATTTAAAAATTCTCTCTAGTCTCTCTATTGCATTGTCTAGTGTACTTTTTCTTGCCATATTTGTTTCCGTTGTGCCACATTCTTACACTATCACATGCCATTTGAAAGATCTAGTCATTGTTGAAGGTAACCATGACTGCTCATAATACTCATGCTCTCTACTGATCAGGTAGCCCTTTTCTATGTTACTTGAATCTACACTCCCTCACTCTCTTGATAATTTCTCATCAAAATCTCCATAGAGATGCAGCTCTCCATCCACAGTGGAATCCAAATGTGTGGCTTCTACTTCTTATCAACATCTGGTCTGTATAGTGAGAAACAAAGGTGCTATGACCATGGACGAGACACTTGTATAGTAATCCATGAATGTCCAAGTGAAAAAGTGGTGTCATTCGTATTTCACCTTTTTTGGGTTCTGGATCTGACATGGCGACTTACAAGCAGTTTTCCAACACATGTCACAATAAGAATGATTTTGAAAACAGTATCTCAAGACAGATTCGATGGTGGATAATAGATGCATACAATTTGCAGCAGCCTTGAAGCATCTCAAGACCATGGTTTTATGGTGGATGTAGAGGCATACAATTTACAGCAGTCTTGAACTACTTGAGACAGACGCCTTGCTTCAGACCGTGGGACATGAAAATACAGTACACCTGCCATTATTTCTTCTTGGTTTAAAGTGGCAGCAGCATTCATACACTCTTCGTTTGTATCACCTCGAAAGCTTTCCTCAGATTCAAAAACTTCTGTCGGCTGTTTACTATCACTTCCAGAGCCAAAGTTTGATCGATTAGCTTGACGTATTTGTGTTTGTAATGCTGTCAAGTCAGGTTCTTGTAATCTCAAAGTTGTAAGATCTACAACCATGGTATCTAAGCTGCCAGCCGGCCCCTACAGTAAAAAATGAAAATCAGCAGTTGGAGATGGAAGAGCTGACCTCTTCACTCACATTTCAATAAGCGCTGGCCTTCTGAGTTTTGATAAAATTTTCACAAAAACTTGAAGATCAAGGTCTTTTGCTGCAAATACCTGGTCAATCCGTAAACATGGCCGCCCAAGGGCATCACAGTAGTTTCTAAATGTGTTTGACAAGGGATATCGACGAGTCCACAGTTGTCGAACTAAGTAACCCCTCTTCTTTGCAAGCTCATATGCCTAAAACACCCCAAAAAAAGAAGGCAAAAAACTTACTGAGCATGACATGTGAACATTCAAAACCTTTAAAATTTACCAAAATGGCATGTGAACCTTCAAAACCTTCGTGAAGCTTTTAGAGAGTAAATGTATGGTAACAAATCAGCATTGCACTGTGGCTTATTGCAGACACTCAAAGACTAAAATAGTTCTTTCTGATTTGCACACCTATCCTCTATTCATGTAAGCTCTATCAAACCAACAAGCCACTCCTGTACCCAGTGTGCTTCCTCCTCAAGCTTGAGCCATTCCACTCTGCTCACTTGCCAACACAACCTGGTAGCTTTTGGGTCTAATAAAGCACAATCAGCTCTTTGACCATTCTCCAAGCACCACCTGCATGCCCTCCATCGTCTACTTACTCTCTGCTGGCTCCTGCTTTGTGCCTAGCTACTGCGGCCCCTCCCTCCAATTTGACTTTCTCAAAGATGCTCTGCTTAGATTTCTGCATTCCTTGCATCTAGATATTATTTGATACCCCTCTAAGAGGTGGTTCACACGCATACCACTCTCTAGGAGGTGGTTCACACAAACACACACACACAAGCAATAGCTTGATCCCAATAGTACACATGCTCCTCTGGCTCCCTTTTCCTCCCACTTAGATCATTCTAGCTTTTCTTTACTCCACTTGCAAGGGTGTGAGGTCATCCCCTGAGTATAGCTTGGTAGCTTTTGAGAGCTACCAAAAATGAGTAGCTTTCAAAGCTACTCTTTTTTTAAAACAGCCCATGATTCAAGGTCTCTAAACTTGGTAAGGAGAAGGGGTTGTTCCCTCTATAGATCCTTCTGACTCTCCATGCATCTACAAAGGGAGTTCATGTGACACCCATTTGCCTGCATAGTGCCACGTGTAAAAAAGACCATAGCAGACTTCACATAAGGTGTTTCGGCCACCACACATTGTATTTACAAGCACTGCCATACTAGCACACCAACAAAAGTTGAAGTCTCGGAAAATAAAATTTTCAATGCAACACAGACAGCAGAACATGATCAAGACGTCAACACGACACAGCGTCCCAGATTTCAAATTGCAACTCCCAGCACTGATTCACCCATCAATGACCATAGTGTCACACCTACAGGTACAGCGAGAGGCACACCTAAAAGTACAAGGATGTTGGAAGCATAGTGGACAGCATCTTGGGCGACCAGGCCGACAAGAGGTGGATGCCCAGGTTGAGCCAGGAACTGGAGCTTCCACGGACCTTCGGGCAGTGCCCCCTGGAACAATCCCCCTCGTCCCCCTTTTAGCCCCTGCATGTTTCCTTTGTCAAAGGCCTTCGGGCAGGCTCCGATTGGTACGGGACATTGGAGTCAGACATGGGCCTATGGGATTGTGCAAGAGCCCTAGCCTTGGCTCGGGGAGAACAGTGGATGTCAATCATGGTTGGGAGGTGAGCTAGCCTGCTACCTCATGATTAGGTTTGGTACTAACCGTGTTGTGATTCGTGGGGAGGACTTTGGTATTGGAGCCACCCTAAAACAGAGGCTGACAAAGGTATGTCCATCTAGGCGTAGATGTCAGGATTCCGAGTATTTCTCTCATCGTTTCGCTTTCCCTAAAATGATTGCTCTGTTGAAGTTTATGTTTACAAGGATTTGCAGGCGTTTAGGTTTGCATGATGTTGAGAGGGAGAGAGATAACAAGCGCTCTTTTTTTTGTTTGGTGTGTTTTGGGCTTGGTCGAGTACCCAGGATAGGCATGGGGAGCCAGCAACCCTCTTGAGAATGGAGTGGGCCGATGGCATAGGAGGCTGGGCAGCAGCCGCCTTAGGGCAGCCAAGCACGGCTACCCTAGGCAGCCTGACTGGGGACATGGCCTAGCCGGTCGCAGCACCCAGCGCATAGGCCAGCAGCAGCCAGCCGCCTGCAGCCCACTTCCCCCAGCCATAGTGGCACAAACCCTTGGCGATGGGTGGAGTATAGGCAGTCTACGCAGGGAAAAATGACCAGGCTGCGTGTGCAGAAAAGCACTAGGCAGCATGTATGTGCAAGAGAACAAACAGACCGTTTTTTTATATAGAAAACGGCTCCAATCCTTTTTTAAAGAGTGGAAAAGCAGATCTTTTTTTTGCTAAACATACTCAACGGGTTTTTTTTTTTTTAAAAGCTCAAAGAAAACAGGGAAAAGCTACAAGCAAAGAGAACAGCACAGCAGTTTGTTTTGTGTTACGTACCTAATGCTAACCCTTGGGGTTAGGAAGTTGGGACTATATATATACACCTAGATGAATCCAAGAACATGCCCAAATTCACCTTATAAGAATGTGCAATTTATAACCTCGTGGTAGTCATCCACAAGACAATAAACCATCAACTCCATCGTGCATAGTATGCACACGGTTAGGGGAGCCCTGGGATTAGGGAAAGCAGGCAGATTCAAGTGGCTAAAGTTCAGATTTAATAAATCCAAGGTTATTGGCTATTTATGACTGGACTATTATTTATAGCAGCAATAAGCACTATGTAAGTGAGTCTTGGGTAATTATTGATTCATTGTGGTCTGGACCTAGACCAAAAGGCTTACTCCTGCTATGGACATGGTGGATCACAAGTGGTCCCTTAGGACAAGCTCTAGTTGTATGGGGCACCAAGGCTGCCTGGCTTGGCCCCTGTGGGAGTGGAACCTTAGCCCCTGGCTCAAGGGTGGTTTGCGGGAGAGAACCTACAGTTGGGTTGTGAGTGTCACCATTTGGCCGCCCAAGTGGTCTTCCCCTATTTCCTGCTAAGGTACAGGGGGCCAAGGAGCTTCATGTCGCCCGTACTGAGGCCAGGACTCGCGTCACCTATAGGAGGCCAGACCTCGTGTCACCCGTAGTGTGGCCAGCACGTGGAACCCACTATCAGGGATTCAAGTTTAGATTGTCCACTAAGCCAGTTCCGTACTCGGGAAGACGTGCTATTTATAGGTTCCGAAAACGGGAGATACATCCATTGCATAATGCACGAACGGGAGAGACACATTTTCAACCATTGCTACAGAGTGTCGAAAGCATGTAAACACCTCTGCTTTCGCTTTCAAAGGGTAAACCCAAGCAAACCTGGAGTAGTCATCAATGAATGTGACGAAGTAAAGATGCCCCCCTATGGATGTGTCCGCATTGGACCACATACATCACTATGTATGAGCTGTAATTTACTTTCAGCTCTAACAGCTCCATCTTTGGGGAATGGTTTTCATTGCATATTTCCCAAAATACACCCCACATACATGTCTGGGTGGAGACTCAAGAGGCGGCATATTATCAACCATATGATGCTTCTGCAAAAGCATCAAACTCCGAAAATTTACATGCCCAAAACGAGCATGCCATAGCTCTGCATCATGCATAGCAAAAGTGTGGGCAGCCACTGTATTTGCTTGTCATAGCTGTCCAGCTTATACAAGCCTTTGTATCGTGTTCTAGAAGTGACTATTTCATAACCCTTTGATGGGTCTTTTACTAAACACTTCCCATCTTCAAATTCAACCTTTAAACCTTGGTCGTTTATGGCTGAGACGGAGAGCAGATTTTTCTTGATCCCTGGAACATACAATACATTTTTCATACATATATCGGCACCATTGGCTGCAATAAGTATGACATTGCCAATTCCCTTTACTGGATATGTGGTATGATTTGCACATGATACAAAGCGGCCATTTGAAGCATAAACCAAGTGCTATGTGTAGGCATATGCTCACTTATGGTAGTGCTATGTGTGAACAGGGCTTAACCAAGGGCACTTTTTCCCATGTGGTTTTTTCCCTTGGATATCAAGTGTGAAAGGACACTCTACATATAATATTTTGTACTTCTATATTATATGGATGTGACACACATGCAAGGGTTGACTTGCATTTTGTGGCTACCACACTTTTGGCTCTCTCTCTCTCTCTCATTTTTGTGTGAGCTTCTTCTTCCTGCACCTAACCCTAATGTGCAAGTTTGTGTGTGTGTGTGTGTGTGTGAGTCCAACACCAACCATTGGTATCAGAGCTGGGGCGTGTGGAGTTCTGTCCCTAAAATCCACCGCATACTGTGAGTTTCCGTCCGACAACTGTGAAATTCCGTCACCTGCACAGTTTCGTCCGTCGTCATAACCAGTCCGTCCGTCACTGTGGAGTTTCCGTTGACGCAGGCATTCCGGCCACCTCTGCTCCGCCTGCCTCACGGTCGCCGCCCAGAGTCGGCAGCACTAGCGGGGAGAGCACCGCCGTCGCTCAGCCCACGGGCGGCGCCTCCCATTTCAGATGCTACAACCGGCCGCGACGCTGCACAGCCCGCCGCCGTGCCCCACCTGCACCGACCATCGCCGTTACAACTGCCGCCCCCACGTTTCTATGCGGTTCAGCCTCGCGTTTCCGTCTGGCGCCGGCACCTGCACCTGTTACAGCTGCCACCCCCGCATGCCTGCCCTACACAACTACACGCCTGCTCTGCCCTTCAACACTTCCTTCTGCTACGACTCCACCTGACGCAAACTTGTACCTGTACCTGTTCATCAGACTCTGTACCCTCTGCACCGCCTCTATCTTTTCCACTCTGGTGTCCGCCTCCCTTTGGTCCTACCATTTGTACCTGTACTCTACTGCCACTCGCACTGTCCACGCCTACAGGTACCATTAATTCAGGTTTTTATTGATTTTTTTTTAAAAAAACACGGCTTTGCAGCCATTTCAGGGCAAGTTAGGTTCAGCAAGTTTTAGGGGTTTGCCAAAAATCCCTTTTTGCTAGGAAAATTGGAAAAAATCCTTCTTGGTGCAGGGTTCAGGCAATTTTGGGGGATTTCTTAATTTGATGCCAAATTGGACATGCTACTACTTTGCTTGCAATTTGGGGGTTTTCCAAATTGAGGTCAAAATCAGCAAATTGAGACTCTTTCAGTTGCAAAAATTTGGGGCTTTTGTGAAAATTGCCCAATTAACTGCACATTGAGCAATTGCAGTGCATAAAAATTGGGGCTTTTCAAATTGGAGCATGTAATTGGGCATTACAGCTGTGATTTGTCGCATATGTATACACATTGTGTGTAATTGGACAATTCGGTAGAGGTTTACACTTGCTTCAGTTTGCAGGCAAAAATTTGCACAGGACATCTGGTTGCCTGGCAGTGCACATTGGTGCTTGGTTTGCTTGCAAGTATATTTTGTTGACATGGCTCAAAATGCTACAGATGTTTTTGGTGTGCTCACCCAAGAGGACAAGTTGGATGGATCTAGCTACTCCCTCTGGAGTTTCATGATCCGTAATTTGCTAGTAGCCAAAGGGCTTTGGGGCATCGTGTGTGGTGATGACACACGCCCACTTACCGTACAGCCAGCCACGCCTCAAAGGGGAGGTGCTCAAAGAGCTCCTGAGGTAGAACCTGCTCCCACACAAGAGCAAAAGAGATGGGACTCTAGGGATGCATAGGCCATGTCATTGATAGCCCTTTCAATGAAAAGGACTATTATTCCGCACATTCGTTCTTGCAAGATATCGAAGCTTGCATGGGACACATTGGAAGCAATGTATCAAGTACGCAACGAGGCAAGAGTTGCATACTTGAAGAGGCAATTGGATCTTCTTTCTATGGATGAGGGTGACTCCATGGCAGATCATCTCACCAAAGTGAAAGATTTGCAGGAACAATTACTCAACATTGATGAGGTTATCCAAGACAGACAGCTGATCACCAACACTCTTCATTCTTTACCACCTTCCTACTTGGGCTTTCACACCTCTCTCAACCTCTCTACGAGAGGAGGTGGTGATCCCGTCACTTTTGAAGAGCTGGTGGGTTTACTCTTGCAGGAAGAGCAAACAAGAGCAAACTTATCGAGCAACAGTGGTGGAGACAAGGCATTTACAGCCAAGGATAAGGGTAAAGCAAAGAGCTTTAGGCATGGGGGACAACAGTCTAGCAAGGCTGGTCAAGGACAGCCCTCTTCTGGTGGTGAAAAGTCTGACAAAGGGGATGCAAACAAGCCCAAAAAGAAGGACAAATGTCACTACTGCCATAAGCCTGGACACTACATCAGTGAATGTAGAAAGTGGATTGCAAAAGAGAAAAGGAAAGAAGTAGGCAATGCAGTAGCAGACTCTTCTGATGACAAAGCACAGCAATCAGCTAATGTAATTCAAGAAGAGTACACTTTTTTGGTCACATGTACTAGTGACACACCAAGTGCTTCAGACAATGATATGTCTTGCATTGCATCTGACAGACAGGATGTATCATGGTATTTTGATAGTGGTGCTTCGAGCCACATCACTTCATGCAAAGATGTATTTCAGCACTTGGTTTATGCTTCAAATGGCCGCACTGTATCATGTGCAGATCATACCACATATCCAGTAAAGGGAATTGGCAATGTCATAGTTATTGCAGCCAATGGTGCCAATATATGTATGAAAAATGTATTGTATGTTCCAGGGATAAAGAAAAATCTACTCTCCGTCTCAGCCATAAACGACCAAGATTTAAAGGTTGAATTTGAAGATGGAAAGTGTTTGGTAAAAGACCCATCAAAGGGTTATGAAATAGTCACTTCTGGAACACGATACAAAGGCTTGTATAAGCTGGACAGCTATGACAAGCGTACTTATGATGCAAATACAGTGGCTACCCAAACTCCTGCTATGCATGATGCAGAGCTATGGCATGCTCGTTTTGGGCATGTAAATTTTCGGAGTTTGATGCTTTTGCAGAAGCATCATATGGTTGATAATATGCCACCTCTTGAGTCTCCAACAAGACATGTATGTGAGGGGTGTATTTTGGGAAAGATGCAACGAAAACCATTCCCCAAAGATGGAGCTGTTAGAGCTGAAAGTAAATTACATGATGTATGTGGTCCAATGCGGACACATCCATAGGGAGGCATCTTTACTTCGTCACATTCATTGATGACTACTCCAGGTTTGCTTGGGTTTACCCTTTGAAAGCGAAAGCAGAGGTGTTTACGTGCTTTCGACACTTTGTAGCAATGGCTGAAAATATGTGTGGATGTAAAGTCCAAACACTCCGCTTAGATAGAGGTGGAGAATACATGTCAAATGCATTCAAGGATTATATGCTTCAAAAGGGCATCAAACACCAATGTACTGTGCCTTATACACCGCAGCAGAATGGTGTAGCTGAGAGGAAAAATAGATCTCTCATGGAGATGGCAAGATGCATGGTGAAAGCACAAAAGTTGCCTCACAATTTTTGGATGGAAGTGTGCAACTCATGTGTTGAATAAGTGTCCAACAAAAGCTTTGAAAACCATAACACCATTTGAGGCTTGGTATAGCCGAAAGCCAACAGTGGATTATATGCGTACATTTGGGTGTTTGGCATATGCACATGTGCCAGAACAACTCTGAACAAAGCTAGATGACAAAGCAATCAAATGCATTTTTGTGGGCTACAGCAATGAGAGCAAAGGATACCATCTTTATAATCCAACAACACGAAGGATTTTTGTTAGTAGAGATGTGGTATTTGCTGAAAATTCAGAACAGCCCATGTACAGCTTGTATAAAAGTAATGATACAAGCATACAGGACATGTTTGATGGACTTTTACCCATTGCAATTAGGGGGGATTCAGATCAGCCAGCCCCTACACAAGAAAATCCTCATGTAGAACATGTGGAACAGCCAGCCATCCAGCCCCCTTCTATGGAAGAAGTGGAAGATCTTGTCAAGGAAGAGCAAACAGCCATAGACACAGCCAAGTCAGTGCCAAGATGGTCGCTGAAAACTTTGCAAGAAAGCAAACTTGCAACTCCACTCACAGGTAGAACAAGGGCTAGTTCTAGCCATGCATTGAATATGCATCGTGGGGAGTTTGCATTAGCCATGGGTGGTCTCTTTGATTCAGAAGAGCCTTCCTCTTATAAAGAACCACATGAGAATGAGCATTGGGTGCAAGCTATGCAAGCTGAAATCTCTTTGATTCTAAAGAACCATATGAGAATGAGCATTGGGTGCAAGCTATGCAAGCTGAAATCTCTTCTATCACGAAGAACAATACTTGGGATCTTGTGGAATTGCCTAAAGGCAAGCATGTCATTGGAACAAAGTGGGTGTACAAAGTCAAAAGGAAGTCTGATGGTACTATTGACAAGTACAAAGCAAGACTTGTAGAAAAAGGGAATAGATTACGAGGAGACTTTTGCTCCTACTTCGAGAATGACCACAATAAGATAAGTGATTGCATTGGCTGCACATAAAGGATGGAAAGTGCATCAATTGGACATCAAAACTGCGTTCTTAAATGGGGATTTACAGGAGGAAGTATATGTAAATTAGCCCATTGGTTTTGTAGTTCCTGGTGAGGAACATAAAGTATGCAGGTTACACAAAGCATTGTATGGGTTAAAGCAAGCTCCAAGAGCTTGGTATGATAAAATACATGCTCATCTAACCAGCCAAGGTTATGTGAATAGTCCAGCTGAAAGCACATTGTATGTGAAGAAAACCGGTGCCGATATTCTCATAGTCATCTTGTATGTAGATGACATGCTCATTACAGGTACTAGCAAAGCACAAATTTCAGATTTCAAAGCTAATTTGAAAGCTGTATTTGATATGTCATATTTGGGGCCTTTACACTACTATCTCGGCATACAGTTTATGCATACAGATGATGGCATTGTTATGCAGCAAACTAAGTACATAAAAAGTTTGCTAAAAAGGTTTCACATGGATGAATGTAAGCCCATTTCTACTCCGTAGCACCAGGTGTACGGCTTACTATGCATCATATTGGAGAGCCTTTTGAGGCCGGCATTTACAGCCAGGCAGTGGGATGCCTCATTTACTTGTGTAACACGAGGCCAGACATATCTTTTGGGGTGTCTTTGTTGAGCAAATTCGTGCACAGCCCAGGCACAAAGCATTGGCAAGCAGTCAAACGCATTTTTCGTTATCTTCAGGGTACCCTTGGTTTGTTCTATCCCGGGGGGGGCAGCTTGCAGCTTTATGCATACAGTGATTCAGATTGGGCTGGTGATTATGATACCAGGCAATCCACCAGTGGGAATTGTTTTTTTCTTGGCATTTCATGCATATCTTGGTTGAGCAAAAAGCAACCCACTGTTGCCACATCTACTTATGAGACTGAGTACAGGGCAGTCTTCACAGCTACAGTAGATTATGTATGGTTGAGGAGATTATTGGCTGATCTTCGTGAGTGTCAACAAACACCCACCACCATTCTCACTGATAACCAGAGTGCTATGGCCGTGGCACGAAATCCAGTATTTCATGCACGTACCAAGCACATTGAGATTCATTATTACTATGTCAGAGAGAGGTTACATGCAGGGGAGATCAGTTTATCTTACTACCCTACACAGGATAATGTTGCAGATCTATCCACAAAGGCTTTACCTCGAGAAAAGTTTGAAGCTTTCCGCAAAGCTTTGGGCTTACTCTCATACAGAGAGTGATCTGCTACCTTGTACACGTTCACACTTCCACCTACAGGGGGAATTTGTAGGCATATGCTCACTTATGGTAGTGCTATGTGTGAACAGGGCTTAACCAAGGGCATTTTTTTCCATGTGGTTTTTTTCCTTGGATATCAAGTGTGAAAGGAAACTCTACATATAATATTTTGTACTTCTATATTATATGGATGTGACACACATGCAAGGGTTGACTTGCATTTTGTGGCTACCACACTTTTGGCTCTCTCTCTCTCTCTCTCTCTCTCTCTCTCTCTCTCTCTCATTTCTGTGTGAACTTCTTCTTCTTGCACCTAACCCTAATGTGCAGGTTCCTGTGTGTGTGAGTGAGTGAGTCCAACACCAACAGATTGGGCATTGGGCTCCGTGTGGGCAGCCATCGAACTCTATGGACAGCCATGCACATGGTCAAGGGGCTAGTTCACACGGCCAAGCAAGTGGTACTCATGCTTCTAAAGCTTTGGGCAATAAGCATATGCATGCAAGCTATATAGAGGAGCAAATACATGCGGAATCATCTCCTAAATTTTAGGGAAAGTTGCTATTTTTGGCAATCTCCAATGGAATTTTCGTTCGCTTACCTCTGGAATTCGGCAGAGACTGAGGATTGCCAAAGCGCCATTGTGAAATTAGCTATCCTGTGGGATATTTTTAGAGCTGAAGATTGTGGAATTTTTGGCCTTTGGATTTGGCACATGTGGCACATAAGAGGATAAAAGTGAGACAAGTGTCCTCACACTCGTCAATTCAACTCTACACACATAGCATTTTCTTGCTTATTTGAACATGAGAGAGTCATCTCTTGAGTGAGTTAAAGCTTTAAGTAGGTTTTTGGAGGCTGAAAACTCTAATTTTTCACCATTTCTAAGCCCACTATAGCCATATCCAGCTTGGGGAAGATGATTTTCACTACTCTACACCATCTTGCATACCCCGGATGGCTGTTTTTCAGCAAAACAGTCATAAAGCTTGCTGAAATTTCTAGTTTTATGCCATATAAGCACTGTTTTACAGGTTTTGGCACTCACATGAATGAGCCATACAGACTTCCCAAGATATACAACCATATATTGGACACCTTTTGGGCACAATTTGGACACAAAAGATGACTTTTTGGACGAAGTTTTGTGGGTTGAAAAGGCAAAACCGACTGGATTACGAACTTTCCTCTTCTCCCTATAAATAGCCAAGCTCTCATTTGTACATATCATCTAATCAACCTTTGGGATCAAGTCATAGGCAGTCAATAGAAGGTCTAGAGTCAACCTTTTGGCCAAAGGTCTCAGAAGTTGGTGCTATGTAAGGTGTGGAGAGGCTATCCCGATCCAAATGTGGATGCCTCTCATCCATTTTTTGTTGTGCATACCACCATGCATGAAGTTTTCATGCTTAAGCTCTCTAGCTAGCGCAAGTCCTAGTCGTACATCTGCAAGATTTTTACACGTCTGCTTTTCCCATTCTAATTGTCAGGTAATCTAATGATTGGGTGGCATGGCCAGGCAATATCTAAGCCACCCATGAGAAAATGATATGCTCACATTTGTAATCAGTGATTAAGCAGCTTTTCTGTCCTTATGCAGAAAGCGCCAGTATAGGGTAAAGGAATTGGCTAACCCATCGAGTTCGTGACCCAAGCATGCATCCCTGCCAGGCTTGTCACCAAAACACAATATCATAAGTATCCCTTCCATTTTCATAAACAATAAAAAAGTAAAGAAAGGACATGCTCATCTAATGAGAACAAGCGACAATTACTTACAAGAAGATCTTGACAATTGCATCGATAATGATAAAGCTACCATTGAGGTAGATGTGTCTCTATATTTCCACCAGTTGAGTTGCTCATCAGAATAACATCCCATGTGCATTGGCCCACATCATAACTTGGGTTGCCTTTTGTGTGTAATGAATGGTTGGGTGGACATCATTGTGGTTTCATGTGGGATGGTGTGATGGGTCGACATCGCACACCATAACTTCAGTTGCAACTTGATGTGGGATGATGGGGTAAGTGGACATTGTTGTGGTTACGGGTCGACATTGCAATCACACATCATAACTTGGGTTGCAATTTGATGTGGGATGATGGGTTAATTGGACATCGTTGTGGTTACGTGTGGGATGACATGATGGGCTGGGCCAACATCACTCTTTAGAGAGTTGGTTGGGTCACGTGAGGCATTTTGTAGCAAAGTAAAGGCAGGCAATATTTGGAAGGGTGGTACCGCTTTTGGGTCGTAGTCAATTCAGGTAAAAACAACGAGAGGTTGTGAGAATACCTTGCGTTCGTCTGCATTCAAGCGGTGGGGAACAGCCCTGCTCCCAATCTTGGCCTTGCTGGCTTCTCCACGAGACAGGCGCTCCACATCATCTAAACTTGGTCTATCTTCAGGACAAGAATATGGCACACAAAACACATGAAGATTTGAGGTCAAACAGACACCCCTTGGTGCTGGTTCCAACAAGAAGCTTACCTCGGAGAGGAGGATGCTGGGGTTCTGGGCTTATAAGCAGCTGGGGTTCTGGAATGTATGCAAAGCTGGTGATGGTGATGGGCGCACGCGCGCGTCATTTGAAGAGACTTCATCAGGCACACATTCGCCATTCTTGCACAAGGCCTGCTTTCTCCAAACAGTGTCGCATCCGTTTGCGTGCTTGTAGACAGAATACGTGTGGAAAGTATGACTTCTTGCCGCCGCCAGCAGTGCTGAAATTTGCAGCCCTCCAAAGTTTCACACGAAGCCTATCTATAAAGCCCGGGTGCATGGCTAAAAGCTATGTACCGGCAGCAAGTGCCATCTCGGCTACAAAGTATCGCTCTTGTTAAAGCCTACACACTCACACGAAACCTATCTATAAAATTCAGATTCCAAAGAAGGCCGCTCAATTGAATTTTGTTGAGAGTGAAGGGTTTCAGATGAAGGCGAAGTAAATTTGAAAATTTTGAAAGCCATGTAAAGTTACAAATTTCAGGCTTGCCCCCCATAATGAAAGGCCATGGGCAGACACGACAAGTGACAAACTGTTTTATAAGAGGATTTTTGCTCTCCCTAGAGGCTCCTCAAAGAGGTATTCCTTGTCTTGTCACCATGTTTACTCTTGTATTCGAAGCTTTGATGCCTTGGGGGTGTGTTCTTTGCCTCTATGGTGGGGAGACACGACAAGTGACAAACTGTTTTATAAGAGGATTTTGCTCTCCCTACTCATTTATTTAACTAAGATGATCTCTCTAATTGACTGCTAACTAACTAAACAAGCATGCATACATTTCCCTCCCTCCATACGAAGCTTGGCATGGCAGGAAGCCTTCTATTGGTCACTTGCGTGTCTTTGGTTGCTTGGCCTATGCTTTAGTGCCTGTGCGACAATGCAGAAAATTGGATGATAAGGCTGTCAAATGCATTTTTATTGGTTACAGTGCTGAGAGCAAGGGTTACAGATTGTATCATCTGCAATCAAAGTGTATCTTGATTAGTCGAGATGTTGTTTTTGTGGAAGATGCTGTGCAGCCTTTGTTATCATGTACCAAAGAGACAGGTGTGAGCTCACGGGATAAATTTGATACGTTGTTGCCTCTATTTAGAGGTGGGAATTCAAATGTAAGTCCTAATGAGGCAAATACTCAGCCTATGCAGATTTCAAACGACATCATAGATCAGCCTATTTCTAATGCACATTTACAAGATGTAATTCATGAGGATAGGGCTGAAAATGAGCAGGCTAGAGGTATGCCTAAATGGCTGGTGCAAACCTTGCATGATAGTAAAATTGATACACCTATATCTAGTCGTAACCTATATCTAGTCATACTCGTTCAGGTTTTCAGCATGCCTCTTGTGCATCAGATTGTTATGCTTTGGCTGTGTCTAGTATGTGTGAAGAGGAAGAACCTCTTTCATTTGATGAGGCACAAAAATCAAAAAATTGGTTGGCTGCAATGCAAAGTGAATATGATGCTATAATGAAGAATGATACATGGTCTTTGTGTGATTTGCCTATTGGTAAAAAGGCCATTGGATGTAAGTGGGTTTTTAAGTTGAAACGAAAGCCAGATGGCAGTGTTGATCGCTATAAAGCTAGACTTGTTGCAAAGGGTTATGCTCAAGAAAAGGGCATTGATTTTGATGAGACCTTTGCTCCCACTTGTCGTATGAGTACCATTCGTAGCATTTGTGCATTGGCAGCTCATAATGGTTGGAATGTACATCAGTTGGACATAAAGACTGCGTTCTTGAATGGAGATTTGCATGAGGAGGTGTATGTATCGTAGCCTCGTGGTTTTGTTCAAAGAGGGCAAGAAAACAAAGTGTGCAGGTTGAAAAAGGCTTTATATGGTTTAAAGCAAGCTCCACGAGCTTGGTATGAAAAGATACATGCATATTTGACTACACATGGTTTTCAGAATAGTCGAACAGAAAGCACTTTGTATGTTAAACATGTGGATGATGTACATCTAATCATTGCTCTCTATGTCGATGACATGCTGCTCACAGGACCAAATGAGAGTCATATTGCTGATTTTAAGGCTGATTTGAATGCCTCTTTTGAGATGTCAGATTTAGGGCATTTGCATCATTATTTGGGGATACAATTTAAGCAGTGTGATGGAGGTATTGCTTTGTGTCAGACAAACTATATTGAGACATTGTTGCGGAGATTTGGCCTTGAAGACTGCAAGCCTATTGCTACTCCAATTGAGACAGGTTTGAAGTTGAGTCTTCATGATGCTAGAGATCACTTTGATGTCACACTCTATCAGACAGCTGTTGGTTGTCTCATTTATGTATGCATTACGAGGCCGGTATTGAGACATTGTTGCGGAGATTTGGCCTTAAAGACTGCAAGCCTATTGCTACTCCAATTGAGATAGGTTTAAAGTTGAGTCTTCATGATGCTGGCGATCAGTTTGATGTCACACTCTATCAGACAGCTATTGGTTGTCTCATTTATGTATGCATTACGAGGCCGGACATTCAGTTTGCAGTCTCACAGGTGAGCAAGTTTATGCATAGCCCAGGGTCTCAGCATTGGAAGGCAGTTAAACGCATCTTTTGCTACTTGAGTGGCACCATACATCTTGGGTTGTTTGATCCCAAGGGGGGATCGTTGCCGCCAGATTTACATGCTTTTTCGGACTCAGATTGGGCTGGTTTCTATGACACAAGAGTGTCCACAAGTGGTTTTTGTTTCATGCTCGGTAGCTCATGCATATCTTGGTTGATAAAGAAGCAACCTACTGTGGCCACTTCTAGTTGTGAAGCTGAGTACATGGCAGCTTTCACTGCTACGGTTGAGTGTGTGTGGCTCAGACGGCTTATGGTGGTTGACTTGGGTGTTGGACAGGAGTCTGCCACCTCTATCTACACTGACAGTCAGAGTGCATTGACAGTTGCGAGAAACCCAGTTTTTCATGCTTGCACAAAGCACATTGAGGTGCATTATCACTATGTCACGGAGGAGAGACTCTCAGCAGGGAGAGATTAGCTTGGCCTATGTGCCAACACAAGACAACCTCGTCGATCTTTTCACAAAGGCGCTTCCTCGTGAGAAGTTCGAATCTTTCCGCAAAGCTTTGGGCTTGTTCCCCTTTGTGGACTGATCTACTTAGGGCTTGGCACTTCCCTATACATGAGTGCCAGCTCTCGTTCACACCATCACTCCCAGGGGGGATTTGTTGCCATATATATATAGGCAGTGATGTGTGTGAACATACTTAGGACCGCCGGGGCACTTTTTCCCTCTTTAGGAGACTTTTTCCCCGGCTTGTATATACGCCCATCATTCTAGGGCTAACTTATCTTTTGTACATTGACACAATCTAATACATTGTGTGTTGTGTGCATTCTTGCTTCTTCTTCTCCAAGCTTTGTGTGCTTTCCTGCAACCCTAATTCCAACATTGTTGCCATATATATAGGCAGTGATGTGTGAACACACTTAGGACCGCCGGGGCACTTTTTCCCTCTTTAGGAGGTTTTTTCCCCGGCTTGTATATACGCCCATCATTCTAGGACTAACTTATCTTTTGTATATTGACACAATCTAATACACTTCTCCAAGCTTTGTGTGCTTTCCTGCAACCCTAACTCCAACAAACATTAAAAAAACCTTCCATTTCTATGTTGAACATCGAACGTTGCTACCAGTTTTTTTTTTTGCATTTGGTCATCTCATCTCCTTCATCATTGCCTTTTTCATGGTGTTTTTTTAACCTCACAAACATTTTTTTAAAAACCTAGATATAATGTTCTTTGTAGCTACATATGTAAAAAAAGGGCTTTGGGTTATCCTAGAAGCCAACGCATGCTTCTGGGGTAGACCAAATCCCTTTCTTATTTTTGCATATCTAGCTATACAAAGAAGCTGTGCCATGCCGTGAGGTGATGTAGCTCTCCCTTACTCGGTCATCGCATGTCATCATCTAATTCAAACACAACTCGTGGAGTTCGGACTGCTGTGATGTAGACAACATTGAGAATGACGTGCCGTGACGTGATGTAGATATGCAAAAACAAAAGGGCTTTGGGCTGCCTGAAAAGCTAGCACATGGCTTTTGGGGCCACCAAAAGCCCTTTTTTTGGCATATCCACATCACGGCAAGGGCTCTCTCCAAGCAGAGATGCTAGAGCAGTCTTTGGAGGAGGTCAAGGATTCATAAAAAACCAACATGTTTGATCCTCTAAAGCCTATTTGAGTTGTGAATACAACGGCCACCCTACCCCCAATCGCACATCTCATCTAAAAGGAGATGGGGTCAATACGCCTAGCCTTAACACATGGGTGTTCCACCCTTGAGTTTGTGCTTTACATCCCACATTGTCTTTTACCTAGATGATATGCTTATATAGACAAGATAACATCACGCTTGGTGAGACCTCTTATTCTCCACCAAGAATTAAAAAACAAAACAAAAGTTCTCACATAAGAAGTTCCAAGCATCCATTTTTCACTACCTTTATAGAAGAAAAACCTTACATTCGTTATAGAACCTTACGTTGTCTTTTCCTAATACTTTATGAAAGTTTTAAGACATTTCACATAGAAGTGTGATTTTTGAGGAAGCTTTTACTGGCAACTCTATAGAAGCCAGTGCATGAGACAAAGGGCTTTGGGCTACCCCAGAAGCCAGTGCATGAGACAAAGGCATGTATGCCCACAAAAAAGGGCTTGGGCTGCCCCAAAAGCCTGCCCATGCACTGGCTTCTGGGGTAGCCCCAAGCCCTTTTTTGTGGGCATACTTGCCTTTGTCTCACACATGGCAGTGTCGGAAGAACACGTCACAACCCCAAGAAAATTAGGGGGTTGGGGTTGGGTTCAGGTGTCATTGTTAGAGATGTCTTTGTAGGAATCATTGTTAGAGAATGGCAAGAAGAACATAATAACCTTTCATATGATAAGATTGTATCATTGTGGGGGGCTTTTTAACCATACCAAGGCTAGTCAAGACTTGGGCTGGCTTTGCTGCGTTAGTTGTCCTTTGAACACTCCCCGCCAGCTGTTGCATCTGAACTTCCCTTAAAAAAACATATACCAAATGCTCCCTCTAGCATTCTGGCGTAAGAAAACAGGGTTTCTAAGCAAGTTTTTAGTTTTATTTTCTTTTAAATACAAGGAGTATTTCTTGAATCAGTATCCCCAAAACTTCTTGATTGGAATTCAGAATTTCATACCAGAATTCCTCGAATTCTATAACCTTGATCCACATATCAATTCGAAGGGCCTCAAACTTAGTTTCAGATTTGGCGGGAGTTTTGAGTGTATTTTTCTAAACTGGTCACACTTTCTTTCCTCGTTCGAAACTGACGAAAGAGTTTGGTCTTGGTCATAGTCTGATTCAAGGTTCGAGTCGGATAAGATTTTTTCGAACTATCTTTCTCGAAAAGGTTTGGTAATTCAGTTACTATTTTACTGAATTTCTTTCTTTGAATATTCACTTAACTGATTTCTAAATTAGTTACGAATTCCAATGAGGAATAAATTAATCATTTATCTGAATATTTTGATCTCGATAGATTTCTTGAATTTTCTTTTTTTACAATCCGTGTGAATATAAAACAATAGAAATTTCTCTTAGAGTATTTAATTATTCATTTATCAAATACTCATAGAATTTAAGAGAATTCTAATTTTGATATAAAAATTCTTTATGCATCTATTTATGCATAAAAATCAACTTCAATGGGAATAATACTTTTATATTAAAAAATCCTTTTATGCATCTATTTATGCATAAAATCAAATTTAATAGGAATAACACTTTTAAAATAAAAAGAATTTCTTTTTGCATCTATTTATGCATAAAAATCAATTTTTATAAGAATAACACTTTTATAATAAAAAAAATACCTTTATGCATCTTTCTATGTATAAAAATCAAATTGATAAGAATAACACTTTTGTAATTAAAAAAAGTCCTTTATGCATCTTTCTATGCATAGAAATCAATTTTAATAAGAATAACACTTTTGTAATTAAAAAAATTCCTTTATGCATCTTTTTATGTATAAAAATCAAATTTAATAAGAATGACACTTTTGTAATTAAAAAAATCCTTTATGCATCTTTCTATGCATAGAATTCAAATTTAATAAGAATAACACTTTTATAATTAAAAAAATTTCTTTATGCATCTTTCTATGCATAGAATTCAAATTTAATAAGAATAACACTTTTATAATAAAAAAATTCTTTTATGCATCTTTCTATGCATAGAAATAAATTTTAATAATTAATATTAGTGATATCCATGCATATTCGTAGGTGAATATGTACATGGAGTAATTAGAATATTTCTTTTAGAGATGCAAAAATTATGGGAATTACTCTTTTGGAATAACATAAAAATAAACTTTCTTTTTCACAAAATTCTAGAAAATTTTGCCATAACCTCCTTTGTATAACTGACCATTTCTCATTTTTATCTTTCTTCACTTAACTTAATCAATCCAATTTAGAATTATAGAACTCTAATCTACACAATTTTCTAAATTTAAGAGAGTAAACAATAAGAAGAGTCAGATCAGTTCAATTAGTTAAGGCTTTTGACTACGTTAGAGAAAAGTTATCCTAGAGGAATCGCCCGTGCTTTCCGGGCAAGGGAAGTTTTTCCGAGATCGGTTTTGGAAGAACCGATGGATTAGTCTCTTGTCCGGATATCTGTGGGTGAGGCCCCGAGTGTGAGACCCTACCCCGCGCAAGAAGTGCTACGTCCACTACTAGAACCCCTGAATTCGTTGCGCGGTGGGGATAGGGACCTCACAGCTGGTATCAGAGTGAATTGGCTAATGAGGATCAACCGAGAAGCCAAAAATGTTAAAAATTTATGAAGAACCAGTAAAAGGTTGTAATTGTGTGAAAAAATTCATACGAATTGATATTCAAACTGAAATTCGTAAATTGGTAATTGGGTCTTCAGATGGAAGTACCGCAATTGTATGGAATCCTTGACTTGCTTGAGGCCTAGACATGATGGTATTTACCTTATAGTTCCAAGGACCGTGACTACCCGTATATACCAAGGGTATAACTGCAGCTCTTTACTGGCAGTATATACGAGTAAATCTAAGACTTGAAATTATAAGCATTAATACTATCCAGATGATGAATTCGAATATGGTTCATATGATTTTAAATTCTGGTTGAGAACTGATGAGTTGATTTGGATTCTGATTGAAAAATAAAGATTCTTGAATTTTGGTTGAAATGTAATAAACTAAGCAAAACCACAATGAGGATGAATGGGACGAGTCCTTGTGATGATGTTCGTAGTTGGAATGATGTTAATGACTTCAGCAAATCACTATGAGATTAGTGGATTGTGCTGGCAGATTGCTGCTATTGACCCAATGGATCAAGTTAAGGGATGAATGGGACGAGTCCTTGTGATGATATTCGTAGCTGGAATGACGTTAATGACTTCAGCAAATCACTATGAGATTAGTGGATTGTGCTGGCAGATTGCTGCTATTAACACGACCCAATGGATCAAGTTAAGGGATGTCAAATAAAAAATCTGTATAATTAAAAATTTCCATAAAGGACTATTCAGATAGAAAATTCGGTCTAATGGACCATTATTGTGATAAGGATTTGAATGATACGATATGAGTGAATTATTATCTGATGATGAGTTTTATATAAGGGATCTTTATCCCCCAGGATTCTGTTGGGTTCACCAAACTATAAGGAACCCCAGAATCAGTTGGATCTCAAGGAAAAGAGTTCTCCTCTAATTTTGCGAGATGAGGACATCTTGCGTTTTTTAAGTGGGGTAGGATGTAAGATCCCTCCCTCCGGCTTTTGAGGTGTGCAGGTGTAAAAACCTCCCCTTCTGATCTTATAATTATTCCCCTCTCTGAAATAAAAGAAAGATCCTGTTTTACCCTGTTTTGGCCTAGAGAGAGAAAATGTCGAGAGGGAGATAATTCAAAATTGAGATATTTTTGGATATAAAAATTCTCCTAGTGTCTAAAGTGGTTTCCCCTGAAACAGATATTCAAAAAGAAATTTCCAATGTACAATTGGAATAAGTTGAAATCAGGTAAAAAGGACCTTAGCCTAAGGGTCCAAATTTTTTAAAATTTTTGAATTAAGGTTCCTATGGACCAATTAGATTAATCCAAATGTAGGGAGGAGATAAATTGAAGAATAAAAGAAAATCCTCCCAAAAATGAGTAAATACTCACATAAGATGAAGAGTTGACTAAGTACAAGGTTATTAGTTAAAAAAGAAGAGATATTTAGAAGAAATGATGCATTTTTGACACCTTAATGTGGGGGAATTCCTCTCATGAAGGAGGCGCCTATTTCACATGTGTGGTTGAGTTTAAAACTCACAAATTTACTAGATCCAAAAAGTAAGCTAAACTGATCTAAAAATGGTCTAAAATTGACCAAACTGATCTGGAAAATTCTAGAATTAGTTTGCTTGGTTAGAGGCTCACTTTCTCCTATAAATGAAGCCTCCCCCTTTGTAAATGGTTAATAGTGTTTTATGCACTATTACTCTACTTCTCCCCCCAGAGCCAAAAACAGTGACTTTATTGATAATTCATTAGTTTTTGACCATTTCCTCTTCAAAAGAATTGGTGGCCACTCTTGTTCCAAACAAGAGTAGATCCCTCAAACCATCAAGCCAAAGGAAAGCTCACGAAAATTCATGTAAGCTAGAAATCCTACTTTTTCTTTATTCCATTTAATGGTTTTCTAATTTTTATTTTCTTTAAAATAAAAAATGATGCTATGCCTTGTTGGAAAGGCTTTCCCCCTCTCTTCATTCTTGAATTCAACCTTTCTTTATCCTAGATGTGTAATCAAATTGTTAGAATTAAACTTTTCATATTGTTTCTCTTTAAAAAGTGAAATTTGATTAGTTTAGAATGCTTTAAACCATTTGGGATAATTTTTAAGTAACTTGAGAATGAAAAAAATTGAAAAATGGTCAGCCATACAAAGGAGGTTATGGCAAAATTTTCTTAAATTTTATGAAATAAGTTTTATCTTTTATTATTCAAAAAGAGTAATCCCCACCGCTTGTGTATTCTAAAAGTGTTATTTTTATTCTATGCATAGAAAAATGCATATTAGAAATATTTTTATAATAAAAGTATTATTTTCATTAGAATTAATTTCTATGCATAGAAAGATGCATATTGGAAATATTTTGATTATAAAAGTGTTACTTTCATCAAAATTGATTTTTTATGCATAAAAGATTTTTTTATTATTATGAAAGTGTTACTTTCATTAAAATTGAATAGATGCATAAAAGATTTTTTTTAAATAAAAGCGTTACTTTCATCAAATTTTGATTTTATGCATAGAAAGATGCATAAAGAAATTTATTTTTATTTCAAAAGAGTTATTCTCATTAATTTTGATTTTATGCATAGAAAGATGTATAAAGAAATTTATTTTTATTTCAAAAGAGTTATTCTCATCAATTTTGATTTTATGCATAGAAAGATGCATAAAGAAATTTATTTTTATTTCAAAAGAGTTATTCTCATCAATTTTGATTTTATGCATAGAAAGATGCATAAAAGATTTATTTTTATTTTAAAAGTGTTATTCTCCTTAAAATTGAATTTATGCATAAATAGATGCGTAAAGAATCTTTATATCAAAAATAAGAATTCTCTTACATTCTATAAATAGATGTGATAAGATGTGATATGAATTAGATAGATGGGAATGAATGGATGGATGGATGTGATGAGAATAGAAGTGATGAGAATGAGAGGTAAATAGATGTGATGAGATGTAATGCGAATCAGATAGATGGGAAAGAATGGATGGATGGAAAAAAGTCAGTACCAAAGTGATATAACACAAATAGGATTCTAGAGTACATTGTATCACTTGTGGTACAAAGCGTCAGTACCAAGCGATATAACACAAATAGGATTCTAGAGTACATTGTATCGCTTGTGGTACTGACCCCATGACCAACGTTATCACAATGGGGTCGGTAACAAGTGATATAAAGCAGACAGGATTCTAAAGGCCTTTGAATCGCTTGGTACTGACCCCATGAAAAACATTATGACAATGGGGTTGCCATCAAGTGATATAAAACAAACAGGACTCCAGACGGCTTTGAATCACTTGGTACTAACCCCACGAAAAACATGAAACAAACAAGAGTCCAGAGGGCTTAGAATCGCTTGTTACTAACCCCATGACCAACGTTATCACAGTGGGGTCGGTACCAAGCGATATAAAGCAGACAGAATTCCGGAGGCCTTTGGATCGCTTGTACTGACCCCATGAAAAACATTATGACAATGGGATCGCTACCAAGCGATATGAAACAAACAGGAGTTCAGAGGGCTTGGTACTGACCCCATTATGACAATGGGATCGCTACCAAGCGATATGAAACAAACAGGAGTTCAGAGGGCTTAGAATTGCTTGGTACTGACCCCATGACTAATGTTATCACAATGGGGTCAGTACCAAGCGATATGCACAGACAAAAATCCATAGGCCTTTGAATCGCTTGATACTGACCCCATGACCACAAGATATCACAGTGGAGTCGGTACCAAGCCAGAATCAATAAATTAAAAATTCACAGGCCTATTAATCGCTTTATACTGACCCCATGATCAACATTGTGCAAAGTTTGTGCTGTGGGGTTTGAACCTGTGGGCAACATTCCACAAGAGGGTTAGTACCAAGAGACTTGCTAATCGCTTGGTACTAGACCCGTGGGCAACGTGAGCCAAGGGGGCCAGTATTAAGCGATATGGGACCAGAAGGACCCCAATGAAACCCTGAGTGCTTTATACAAACACTATTATCAACATTCACAAAACAGACAACAAAACGTTAATAGAGGGTCTGAAAGAACTCTGAAATACCTGCAATGGATGTAGAGGCTGATGGCATTTGTAGTTTCGGGGGCGTTGAGGAGATTGATGTAGTCAGAGACTCGAAGGACGATGGATGTAGTGAAAACTGAAGATTTTAATTTTTTCTACAGGTATGCCTATCTCTCTCCCTCCCTCCCTCAATCCCTCTCTCTCTCTCTCTCTCTCTCTCTCTCTCTCTCTCAAAAACACTCAAAAGGAAAAAAACACACACACACACACACACGATGAGGTGGGGGGCGAGCCGGTTTGAGCCCCCCTCCACACTAAAGCAAAAACCTGCATATTTTTTCTATAAATATGAAGGCCAAGTAAGTTTATAGGCTTTCACGTTGAAGGTTAGGACAGGCCATCAATTTTAAGGCCTGGAAGACATACTATTTCAGCTTACAAAATACAACTGAAATACAAAATATGTCGCTTGTATGTTTTTTATTTAATATATAAAGGCTTCATCTCAAAAAAAAACTTATTGACCCCTTTAAGTCTCTTTAAATTTAGGGGTCAGTACCAAGCGGTGATGGGCTCATGAATTCTGCGTGAGCCCTCTACCGCTTGGTACTGATCCCTCTTTTTTTGGTGCTAGTACCAAGCGACAGGGGGCTTGCATGTGTATATCCAAATCTCCTTATCGCCAGGAACTGACCCAATGTATAATAAGCGTGCATGTTCTAATTCATTGAAATGTTTTTTTTTCGGCATGTCTTCAAAAGAGTTTTGTCTACGAATTGGATGACAAGGCAGAAGAGTCTTGTGCAGAAAAGCTATTTATGTTCTTGTATGATTCATAAGCCCACGAGCATTTGCATGAGTTGTCTTCAATGTTTAACAAGGAACTCTCTTGAGAACGTCATTAATTCTTGTAGAATTGTTCTCGGTGACCATGAGCAGGAGTATGAAAACACTGTTTCTACCAATATCGTTATGTCCCATGGTGAACGATATGTTCATCCATTTGATTTTGCAACAAACAAAGTCATGAACAGGAGGCTTTGCCATTGTCTTGAAAAGATTTCCAACTGCAGCAATAGAGTAGAGGAGAAATTCCCAATACACTCATAGAAGTGTCGCTTGCTCCAATTTAATTATAGTTTTCTTTGTTTTCTACATCTTCTTACTGAGGACTCAGAGCAAGAGACAGTGACTTTGGCAAGCACTCAAATCCAATCGAGGATGATGGGGTTGAGGAAGAGGTAGCTATAGATCCAGCAGCAGCAGAGGAGAGGGCAGAGGCCAAAAAGGAAACCTTTCAGGCTAATGCATCCCTTATCCCCTTTGATGCAGCACCTATTTCATTGGAAGACAGTCAATCTAATGAGAATGAATAGTGGGAGTTGTCACTATCTTCCTTGCCCAGCTTTACTATGGCAGCCCAAGCTGATTATGTATTATTAACAGACATTATGCAACATTTCAATATTTGTTTTGAAGACTATTGCTTGGCTACCTTAGGAAACTTTAGTGAAGCAGACATGGGCTGGATAGAGGAAGGAGTTGACAATTATCTACTAGCTAATTCTGCAATCCAGGGCTCCGAGTACCTACCTGGCAAGGAGATATTAAAGAAGATGTTCGATGAAGCTAGGACATATGAAACCCAATTGCCTCTTCTGAGGAGGAGGCTGCAGCAATTGTCGACCGTCTTGGTTTGGCAGATATGGGTAAATTTTTGGCACCTACTATGCATGAAGACAGTAAGTCCACGATCCCTTTGTGGACAAGATCCATGTTTGTGGGTGATGAAAATCAACAGGTAATAGAGCCGAAGATTTTTCAAACTATAAGAATTTGATTTACGTAGACTTTGTCGATTGTGTCAATTAAACATATAACATTGGTACCAAGTTTTTGTATATGATGATGATTTCCTGAAGAGAGCAAGAGGCTCAAGATCATCCGGAGCTTCCACTTCAAAGTCAACAGGTCATCGAAATGATGTTGCTCTTGCTCAATATATAAGACATTTGAATCATTAAAAAATATGTGCAATTTACGACACTTACTTAAAATTGACAACAGCAAGCAGTGACATGAGACATGATGATTACAATTTTAATACGCAGATCATTATATTTCACAAGGAGTTCTCAAAAGACAATGCAAAATTCTCTTTATTCGCATTCAAAGTACTATCCAAGTTTTGTGGTGGACACAAAGTGCCTTTAAATACTGAGAAGGTGGTGCTTGTCGAGAAACAGTTTGTACTATGAATGTTTGGTCAAAGGTATGGTTGCCAAGCACTAAGATACCCCTACTACCTATCATATACAGTGCATGCTATTGTAACGAGAATTACAGGCCCAGACACATTGCATCCATATGGAAAAAGATATCTAATAAGGACAAGAAAAATTCGATCGGAACTATTGCCTCCAACGGTGCAAATGCCAAAAATAGATCTCCCGACAGATGAAGAGGAAGGAGAGGAAAAGGAAGACGAAGAAAGAAGACTATTGAAGAAGATCAAGCCCACCTCATCTAGACCACTTTCTCCCAACCCTGACTCTTGAGCGACGCCACAACTGATGGCGCTCTCTCGCAATTAACTGATTCCAAGTGCATTGTCGCTTTTCTTTATTAATCAATTGTATTGAATGTATTAATGATGAGGACTTGAATGTGTCTTTTTGTTTTGCTTTGTGAATCAATTTTCTATAAGTCCATTGATGTAACTCTAAAAGACTATTGGCTCGATTCTTACCTCCACCATGTCTAGTGTGCTTAAAGTAACATGTTCTTGCCACGTAATGTGACTTATCCATACCTTAGAGTTGACCATATTGACAATGAACCATATGTCTTTGTGAAATATGGTGTATGATTATATATGCTGTAGTCAATGACAAAATAATAAAAAATCAGATGTATGTATTAGTTGCTCTTACAGTATTGAGATTGCAGCAGTTTTTAAAGTTCTTACCATGTAATGAGTTACATGTTGATCACTCCATCCTACAATGTGCCTTCCTCCAAGTCTCTAATATATGTTTTCAAATAATTTTATCTCACTATTGCTCCAGCTCTTTTTCTCCACATAAATGCAAAGACCTTGTCAAGTGAAATCCACACATCTGCCTTCCGATTTTGGATTGAACCTTCATTTCCAATGTCCTTGACTGCATTATGTAGATCTTTCCATTGATTAAACATCTTTTGCTTGTTTTATCTCGACAGTCTTTGAGGCAATAAGACAAAAATCTTTTAGCTTTCACACCACTTATTGATGGTTTTTTTGGTACTTTGTTGCCCCCTTGTGACCGCTTATCGTTCTCCTCAATTTTAACATGTCCCCCATGCGAGCCAATGTCTGATAGCACTTTTTCTATTGCTTTGATTTCTTTTAAAGATTCTTTTTTAGGATTTAATGTCCAAGCAAAGCATATGTACAAATACACCAACTTCTCTATAATTCTACATAGTGTATGCAATGTGCATATGTACACTCTGGATAGAGAAATATCAAGCAGCACTGCTTTGAAATCTTTATCTTTTAAATGCCTATCAAGAGCTTTGTTTCATAGTACACGATCTAAAGTCTTGGCAATTGACATGCAATATAGACATGGACTCTTTGAATTTACACCTTTGCTTATGTTATACATGCATTTTAGAGTCTTCAAATCACCTGCCATGTGCCATTCCACTTTATAGTCACTGAAGCTGGACACATAAAGGGCCCTTCCATTTTTTTGCTCACTAACCAATGATGAAATTGTAGTTTGATGAAACACCCAATGCAAAATTTCAATCTTCTTTATCCACCTATGTCATTAGGAAGAAGCTCATGTTTAATACAGGTTTCGTGTTTAAATTATTTCAACATAATACACAGTCATATTCAATGATAAAGAAGATACCTCAAAGATCCAAGTGGCAATATGTTATTCTCTGACTGAACACTGAAATATCTTGCATCATCTTTTGTAATTGATGTGTCTAAGGTCCTATTCATTAGAGTGATAGTAACCCTCTTCATTTTTCTGTTCTTTAAAATCTCACACTCATCTAGTTTCAAAACAAATTTTAGAACTCCTTCCCATTTTTCTTGACTAATCTCAAAGAACTGAACTCTGTACCTTTGCAAAGCTTCAAGGATCAAAGAAAATATTGTTATGTTGGTTAAAGAGCACCTTTGTCTTTAGCACGAATGTTGCTTTAATATGTACTCATGAACCAAGCTTCTCAAACAAACACCTCTGAGTTCACATGTTGGCATGCAGACTTTACTTGCATTGGTTTTGGAAGTAACAAACCTTTATGCTTCTTACTTCAACATTTCTCTACTAGTGCCTTAAATAGTATACTATATGCTTTCTAAGAGATGTCAATCTCATCCAGCATTGCTTCTCTTGATTTTTTGAAACTTCTTTTGATAAATACAGCATCTCTTCCATTATTCCTTTTGGTACCAACAAATGACTGTAATGCACTCCAGCTTTTGGAATGTACCTTGGACTTTGGATGAAGTAAAGATCTAAAAATAGAATAACATCAAATCTGATAACTTATGTCCAGTTTCAAACAAAGAACCTAATCTAAAAAGAGAAATATATATGAAACAAGAGTTAACATTACCTTACAGCCTGTACCCGCTTCTTCATCCCTCCACTTCTAACTTTCATTTTCTCTATGTTGCAAAGTTGCCTTCTTCTTTTACGTGGCCCTAGTGTTGTGTCCTTTCTCCTTAAAGCATCAATCTTTTTCTCCAAGTCTTGAATTGTTTCTTTGTTTGCCACCATAAGCTTCTCTGCATACAACCCATTTAGTTTTTTTATTTCAATGTTCTCTATCTGTAAAAAATCCATCTACTATTCTCCAACCATCGCTTTTGTTTCCAAGTGTTGAGCATAACCCAGCAAACCTTGTCTACCATCACCCGTGAAATGTAGTAAGTTTGTAATGTTGTAAAATGGAGGTGGTGCATTTATAAATGGATTCTTGGGATACATTGACCCATCGGTCCACAAGTCCAAATGTCGCTCTCCATTATTCCTCCTTTGCTCTTTTTGCTCATAACATTAAAAAAATCTCTTATTTCATTTCTTCAAAAGCTGGTACTCAGATTGTTTGTCCACATGAAGATGGTAAGTATCATATGTTCTTTTACATGCACCATTTCTACTACTCTTACTGAGAATTTGAGTGTCTCCATGTGTTATTGAAGGTGGATTAATTGGAATCCCCAAATTTGGATTAATGTTCTCATTTACAAAGCTAGTATGTTCTATCATCATAAAACATATTAAAGAATTGAAACAAGAATTAACTCGATTAGTAAGGACGTTTTTTTTAGTTTTAGTAGGGAAACCCCCACGGTCGAGATGATTAAAGCTTTCCTCGAATCTATTAAATGCATAACTACTTCAAATCTGTAAAATCTTTGTTCTGACAAGTTTTACGTGCATCCAACAAAGAATGCCACCTCATGATAAAACCTCATTGAAAGAATATGTATATTTTAATATATTTAAACTAATTATTATAATCGTAAAAAAATAAATCGAATTACAAATTTGGATATGTTTTAAACCTTTTTTATTTTCTCTCTAAGCTAAGTTGGCACTTCTTACAGGGCCCAAAATTGAGTCCACATTTCTCCTAATGTATAACAAATAAGTGCTTGTTCGCAGCACCACATATAAGATGGCAAAACGCCTTACAATAGGTCAGGTGGGTGAAACCATGTTAACCAACAGAGTGGTTAACGTACCCTCCTTCCTAATGGTGACCACGTCCTCACATCACCCAAGTCAGTGGATGCCACAAGAAGTGGATGGTGTGGATGGTCTAGTGTTATATGTACATTATGTGTGCTATGTTATATACACATTATGTGTGCATATAGTAGGAGGCTAACCCACATTAGGCTTGTGAGCATGGGAGCATGGGAACAAGGTCTAGTGGAGCATGGGTTAGGACTAACCTTAAGGGTTAAGGTTAGGGTCAGGCATCCAAGGGTCACACATGGGGAATGGAAAGTCAAGAGTCACTTGAGGGCCCTCCTATATAATAGGGGTATGGGGCACACTCAAGGGGGCTTGGAGGTTTGGGCTCCATGAGGCCAAGGCTATGTTATGCTCTCTTGTGTAAAGGTTCATATCTACTCTTCTACCATTTCACACTTTAGCTACATGCTATTGGATTGGAGTTATACCTCTTGATGGTATGGGACATCAAGGTAGAGGTATGATGTATTTCATTTATTATTCATGTGTGCATCCCTTGGGCTTGGGGGTGGTTGGGTGGTTGAGTTTATGCCTGATTTATGCATGTTTATGCATAACAATTATCTAGAGAGATCTTAGGATTTTAACAGTGGTATCAGAGCAATCTCTATTTAATTGATGTTGATTTTTTTAGTAAATTTTAATATTTACTAATAAAATGTTATTTTTTATTGATTTGTGTTGATGAATTGCACGTGGATCATCCATATGGTGATTGGAACGTGTGTAACTACAATTCAATGGACGAATCGACGTTGTGGGGAAATTTCGTGAGTTAATGCTATTTTTTTTCTATTTTTTATGGTTAAAATCGAGCATTAATAAAATTTTTTACAAAAATACCATAGATTTTATGGTAGATATTTTTGTAGAATGGATTCCCTGAATTGCTAGAAATTTTAGGAATTTTTTTCTAATTTTTTAGAGATTTTTTGAGCATTTTTTGGTAAAAATGTATTTTTTAATGCATTTTTTGGGTTTTCCGCGCGAGCGTGTTTTCAATTTTCTACCAATTTTTCTTGCTGAAAAGCAATGTGGGGTAGTCAATTGATGCGTGAGTTCTCTACCATGTGCATAAAGATCTTCTCTTCCTCAAAATTTGAAATTTTTTTACCTCCATTTCTCTCATATGTGGGAATTTATTTTAATAAGATAATTTATTTAAATATTAATCATAATTAAACATTAATTATGATTAATAAGTAATTAATCATCTCTCTAATCTCTAAACAGAGAAGTGTAGAGAAGAGATGGAGTGGGTATGAAAAGGATAGAGAGAAGAGAAGAGAGAGGAGTTGGTGTTTGGCATGTGGTGTGTCCATTCGGGTGCTCGTGACCATTCAAATTCCTTTAAAAATATATTTTTTGACCCAAAAAATTAGAAAAATCTATTAAAATTATAAATTTTCATTGGATTTGAGAATTGTCGGGTGGAATTGGAAATTTCGTGAACGATGGGATTCTCGAGAAAAATTAGGAATATTCTAGATATTATTTTTAGAAATCCTAAAAATTGGTATTTTTAAAATATCAATGGTATTTTGGCAAATTAAATTGCTAAAAATTTTCTGAAAAAATATAGGTTTGGAATGCCATAAGATAGGTTTGGTGGAATTCAAAATTATTATATTTTGAGGCCCTATAAAATTAGAAAAAATTAGAAAAAAAATCATGATAATTCTTTTTCTCAAGAATTTAATATTTTCGAGGGTTATTTAATGTTGAAGTACATTTTCTCATGCTGACATTAGATAGATGCGGCTTATTCACATATTATTAATACGATTATACCTCGTATTAATGAATATTTATGTTTGGATTAATTCTAAACGAGCCACTGTTTCCTTGTGGAGCTTGCAAACAACGAGAGGGTGGAGACGCATTAGGAGCATCTTCTCTAATTTCATTGTTTTGAGGGCTTCTCCTGAGGAAACATTTTGGCATTTCTGGGATGGTGCCATTTTGATCACCACCTCATAGTGCTCAACGCTGCCATCACAATGCTTCAGTCCGATCTCGATTCTGAGATCGTTTGCTCACTCTATGAGCAAACAACCGCAACGTGTGAACCTCCTCTAAGCTCAAAAACCTCTTGCTAAAGTCTACGCAAATGGGGGGAGGGGGATTTGTGAGATGTCCTAAAGGCAAAAAATGTTTTGCTTGCAAAGGGTGAGGGCTGTAAGTCTTTTCACACGGGGGGAGAAGAGTGAAGGACACTCTCTCCTCACCCACAAGGGTGGGGTGATTGAGAATGGGCTTATCTGAGGGATGGCTGATTAGGGGGTGCTGAGAGGCAGGCTGCAAGGGTCGATTTGTAGGTATAACAAGTACAGTACGCATGCACAGAATGGCGGTACGGACTGTTGGTATGGCCTCATGTAGCGTGCAGCCTAGGGGTGTGCTCTACGCAATTAGCTGCTAGGCAAGGAGTACCCGGGGCTTCATATAGCTGCCAGTGTACGGTTGTGGGTGGTGAGTAAAGTATAGGTGAAAGGTACGGTGTGCCTTCAAAGTATGTCGATCACTGGTCTGCATGAGCTTGGGGAAAGGTACGGTGGTGGTGCATAGGTAAAGGTGTGGTATGCATGTGCCCTTTTGGTCAGAGGCAGCATGGATGTCCACATGGTGGTACGTGTGGATTATACAATGGGTGGTCAACCTTTGGTTCTTACGCGGACATTGTACGGGTGCCTTGGTGAGTATGCACGGTCCTTTTTGGAGTGGGGTTCCCAAATTTGGGATGTCGGTCTCAATTTGTGTAACGGAGCGCTCGGGGGGCATTTTTTTTGGGCAAAAATGTCCGAGTTGTTCCCCTAGTCGTTGGGGTGCAGACCGTCCGTCAATCGGTCGCCCGGTCGTGCATTTATTAAGGTTTATAGGCTGTCATTTTTTAAACTAAAAATAACTAAAATTCGCGTATAAGCTTGATTTGGTGTCCGTTTTGGATGCTCTAAAATCCTATATTTGGGTAAAATTGACGCAAATTCCAAATTTGGACTCAAAATTTGAAGTTTCTAAGTAGAAATGGCTCGTTTAATAAAATCATTGATTTTTACACCATAAAAACTCAAAAATTTATCTATTACAGGGACATTTTTAAATTAATGAAGATGGGCATGTTACATCCTTCCCCCCTTAAAGAAATCAAGATATCCTCATCTCGTCATGAATTGGAGATAATCCTTTAAGAGTGTAGCTTCATCTTCCAAAGTTGCATCCTCTTCACAAGCCTCTTCACAAGGTAGTCTTTCCACTGTACTAGATGTTCTACAAGAGTTCTATTTTACGGGGCTATCTTTCTCTAGAATCTATGATCCTACTGGGCTGTAATTCAAGGACCCCTTAAGTAGGATTACAACTTGGTCATCATAAAGAATATGATTGAGACTGGGTACATAAGGCTTTAACAAGCAATCCACTACTACCAAAATCGAGTCATATCCTCCTTGTGGGGAGACTTGTGACAAAATCCATACTAATACACTCCCACTTCATTTGGGAATATCCAAGGGTTGAAGTTTCCTAGGCATATTGACCCTTTCAGCTTTGATCCTTTGGCGGCATGAGAGACATTGCTTCAAGTAACGAAGGACATCATTTTTCAGATCTACCTAATGAAAGCTCCTCCTTATGGCATTTAATGTTTTCGTAGAGCCTGGGTGCTCTGCACAGCGGGACTATCATGAGCTTTGTAGAGGATTAGTTTCTTTAAAGCAAGATCCTTAGGGATACATAGCCTGTGATGATTGAAGTAGAGGTTTCCTTCATGAGTGGAGTATCCCTTGATTAGATTCTTCTCCTTCTCTGAATTACCCCCTTCTTCTACTAACTTCACCATCTTTTGATAATCTGGATCATGAGATGAGACTACTTTCACCTTGACTAGTATGGGATCATTTGGCATTGAAATTGCACTTAAGAAAGATTTGCGAACTAAGTGCATCTGCTACCACATTATCTTTCCCACGGCAGAATTTGATGTCGAAGTCATATTCTTGTAGGATTTCAATCCATCTCCTTTGCTTCTTGTTGAGGTTAGGCTGGGTGAAGATCCACTTAAGACTTTTGTGGTCAGTTACAAAGTTGGAATTTGCCCCCAAGAGATAATGTCTCCATAATTTGAGGCAATGAACAACTGTTAAGAACTCCAAATTATGGATGGCATAATTTGCTTCATATTGCTTCAGCTTGCGAGAAGTATAAACAATTGGTCTTCCTTCTTAGTCTAAGACACCACCAAGTGGTAGACTACTGGCATTGGTAACCACTTCGAATTCTTTGGTGAAATCAGGAAGTTTCAGGACTAGGGCAGAAGTAATAATGGCCTTGAGCTGATCAAAATTGTTTGGATGGATTGGCAGCCACACTATTTTGCAATCCTTCTTAAGAAGATCTGTCAAGGGTGCAACTACCAGGGCATAATCTTTGATGAAAATCATGTACCATCCTGTGATTCCCCCCCAAAAACCCACGAACTTCATGAACTGATTTAGGGGTTGGCCACTCTAGTATATCTTTGACCTTGGCGAGATTTACTGAGATACCATCTTTGGAGACGAATCCAAGATACTCAATTTGATGAGTAAAGAAGGTACATTTGCTCTTCTTAGAATAGAGTTTATGTCTGTGCAGCAATTGCAGAACCCTACACACATGCTCTTCCATTGACTTGGAGTAGACTAAGATGTCATAAAAAAAGACAAGCACAAATTCATCCAAGTAAGGACGGAATATATCTTGCATTAGGTGGTTGAAGGTTGCAGGAGCATTGGTTAACCCGACTGACATTACAATAAACTCATAGTGGTGGCCATAACAGGTATTGAAGGTTGTCTTGGTTATATGTGCTTCCTTGACTCTGATATGATAGTAACCAGACCTCAAATCTATTTTTGAGAAAACTTTGGCCCCATGAAGTTTGTCAAGAAGCTTGTCAATGTGAGGGATATGATACTTATTCTTGACAGTGACTTGATTTAGGCCTCGATAATCTATGCAGAGGTGAAGAGTGCCGTCTTTCTTCTTTTGGAAAAGAAGAGGTGCTCCCCAAGGAGAGCTACTAGGGCGTATAAATCCTTGCTCAATGAGTTGGGAAAGTTGCTCCTTAAGTTCAATGGCTTTAGGGAGGGACATTTTATAGGGTGTTTTTGAGATGGGTTGAACTCCAGGGATCACCTCGATTTCATGATCGACTTCTGGAGGAGGCGGTAGCCCTGTAAGCTCGGGAAAGATGTCAGAGAATTATTGGAGCCAAGAAGGTTCTATCTCCTTACTAGGTTCAATGGTGGCTTACGTGCTCCCTTGAGAAGGTGCTTTGCCTTGACTACCCTAGTAGAGTGGCCAATAGTTATGAGTGCAAGACTATAGACCTGTTTTTCCCTGAACGAATACTACTTGGCCATGCTCATTTTCAAAAGTGATACCCCCCTGGTTACAATGAATGCTAGCTTTGTTTGCAATTAACCAGTCCATCCCAAGGATTCCATCATAAATTCCTAATGGCAGGACTCTAAAGTGGCCATGAGTTTGCTCATTACCCAGCTCAAAATTAAGGTTTCCTACAAAGTGGTGAGATACTACTTCTTTTCCACTACTAGCTAACTCTACAATCATTCTTCTAGCTATTTTTTAACCTAAGTTTAATTTTTGCAAACACCTAGGAGAAGGAAATGAATGGGTACTACCACAATCAATCAAAAGTTGGAATGGCTTACCGCCGCACGATGAGTGGCTGGGTTAAAGCATGGTTACACTTCATGCAATTTACTTTTATGCAAAACCGCACTAAGCACTTCATGTAAAAAGATATGGGATGATCAAGCTTATGATATGTGTAATGCCGGCCATGCACAACAAAGCCTAGGTGTACATAGAGCTAGAAAACCTTTTTTGGGCCCCCAATTATTGATGGGTGGCTGGCCACTATAAAAGGAGAGCTTATGTATATGAGTGACTTAAAAAGGATACAACCCCATTATCACAATTGAGTCTTGTTTTTCTTCCCTCTTGCTCTCTTGTGGCTATGGTGGTGAGCTTGTGTGTGGATGCATGCTTACTTGCTTGATTGTGAGTGTGTGCTTGTAGTAGGTGATGCTTCCTTCCTTCGGGCCCTTCTTCTTCTCTCTCTCTCTCTCTCTCTCTCTCTCTCTCTCTCTCTCTCACACACACACACACATGAAGGGATTGAGATAGGAGTGAGCTCTCCATAGCTCCTTCTACCATTGCTCTCTACCTAGCTCAAGGAAAGCTCCACTTGGGTGACCATTTCCAAGGTTGGTTCTTCACTTATAGTGTAGGCGGTTCTAGCAATTGATCCTCTACGACCTCTGCCACGTCCACCATCTCTTGCACCTTGGTGGATAGGGGTTCCACAGCCTTGGTTTGCTCTGCCACCTTGGGGAAAAGATGTTGCCAGCTTGGGACAGTTGGCCCTAAAGTGTCCTGGCTCATTGCATTCAAAACACAAAGGCGGGGAACAAAAGAGTTGCTTTGTCGCCCTCGGTTGTAGTAGGGGAAACTCTACTGGGGTTTCTTGTAAGGCTGATCTTTAAGGTTTGCCTCAGGGTAAGATCTCTTTTGAGGCTTAGCTTTATCAGTCCTCAGTTTATTCACAAGAGGCTTTGCTTGTATGAGAGCATCCTGTAATGTGCTTGGCCTCATTGCTTTGAGGTGGGAATCTAAGGGTTCATTTAAACCTTGGCAGAAACGAGCCACTTGCTGGGAAGTAGTCATAGCTGGGGCATACTTCCGAAGAGTGATACATTTGGAATAGTAGTCTTTGAGAGTTAGCTGCACTGCCTGAGACTAAAAAACTCATTCATCTTTATGGACTCATGGGATGGGGGAAGATATCTTTCCTTCACGGCTTGCTTGATGTCTTCCCACGTTTGAGAATGCTTGGTGACTCCTTTGTCACAGAACCATTGTTTCCATCAGATTTTAGCATCTTCGATGAGGCAAAACCATGCAAGCATAGACTAATTTGTTGCTCCAGTACCAGCAGCAGAAAAATAATCGTCCATCGCTTCAATCTAGACTTCAACATCCTTCTCAATCTTTGAACCTTCTCCCTTCTTAAAGGAGAGAGGTTGCATTTGCTTGAGTAGGATCTTCTTCTTCTAGATATCGCTGTAAAGCACATTGGAAAGCTCTGTCCATCATTGTAAGATTAAATTTTTAAGATTACAAGATTCATACTTTGCACAACAGCTTTTTTGAAAGTAAAACATTAAAATCATTTTATTTTCCAAATATTTACAAGGATAGGTTTTATTACAAAGATTTGAGACTAATATAATTAGTCTTATTCATCATGAAGGGAAATTCCTAAGCTCAACTATGACATAAGGGTGGAGGGTCAACATAGGTGAAGTATGGGGGTTCCGATGTAGTTTCTAAGACTCGAAAAATTGATTGTAAGGGTGGTAGACTCTAGATTGGGCTAGGTCCCAACACGGCTACTCTGTCGACAGGTAAGACCTGCATCACTCAGTCATACATCCATCGAAAAATTGATTGTAAGGGTGGTAGACTCTAGATTGGGCTAGGTCCCAACACGGCTACTCTGTCGATAGGTAAGACCTGCATCACTCAGTCATACATCCATCGATCCTGTGGTATGCGAATCCTATCTATAGTCATAGAGGTGTCGGGCCTGGGAGTACCCAACGAATCAAAATAAAAGGACCATCTTCAACTTTTCAATCCAACGAATCCGCTTGAGGTCAGTGGTAAGGTTCCCAACTCGATCCGCTCGAATGAAGAAATATCTCAGCCCACGACTTTAGAAATCTCTACCCCATCCTCTTTCAATACAAGAAAAACCGGGTAGGGACATCTTCTCTAGTATTTGCACCATGTTGTCATGGAACTTAAAATTTGAGAAGTGACAAGCGCTCTCGAAGATGCACTACTGGAAAACGAGAAATTTCGAGTAGGCATCTTCCTCTTCCTACAACCATTCAAACATCAATTCAAATTGTTCTTAATAAGGCATTTTTATTAATTAGCACTATGTTAGGTGAAATATACATTGCAAAACAGTCCTTAAATGGCAAGTCCTAGGAGCTAAGATCGGCTCTGATACCAATTGTAAGGTTTCCCCTTTCCAAAATAGGGGAAACACTTAAGATAGTCTAGTAAGTCTTAACTTGGAGTAAATTTCCTACTCATCGACACCTTAACCATGCAAAGATTCAAGGATACGATTTGTAGGTAAGACTAGGTAAGACCTAGTCCTATCTCACAGGGGGAGCGTGGTCTTTTAAAAATCAAATCACCCCATAGCGTAATTGATCATAATTTGGACAACTACTAATCTTGATTCCTAGAGACAATGCTTTTTTCCTCATCCATGTAAGGCACAGTCCCGTTGACCTAGTCTTCTAGAGAGAATAGAGTTGCCCGAGGACCTATTTATCTAGTGTAGGGCTTTCACTTAATTTGTTGGAAAGCTACCCGACTAATTGGGTCCACCCGTCCGTAGGATGGTGCCGTCGGGGCATTCCATCCTCCCACTTTCCATCTTACTCACGTGCATCAATTTGTTTTCTAATTAATCCTACCACACTGTTTGACATAAATAAACATGTTCCTTAATTAATTTCCTTTCACAAGATTCGTTAAAACATCCTCTTTCCATAATATAATAATGCCAAAGACGATTTATAGAAAAAAAGTTTATATAAGAATCAATTCCATACAAGCCAAACCGGCTCTCTTATTCTTTTCCTTTATACTACTGATGATCTAGAATTCAGCCTTCCAGTCTCTACATGCTGGGCAAAACCCTACGGGACCATACACCTCATTGTCGGCCGCTTGGAGACGACTCAAGCCAGCCTGTCACCTCCTCAGGCTTCGTCGCTCGATCATACCAATTGTGGTTCCCCCCTTCCAATATAGAGAAAACACTTAAGATAGTCTACTAAGTCTTAACTTAGAGAAAATTTCCTACTCGTCGACACCTTGACTATGTAAAGATCCAAGGATACGATTTGAAGGTAAGACCTAGTCCTTTCTCACAGGGGGAGCGTAGTCTTTTAAAAATCAAATCACCCATAGGGTAATTGCTCATAATTTGGGCAACTACTATTCTTGATTCCTAGAGACAACGCTTTTTTCCTCATCCATGCAAGGCACAGCCACTGGCCTAGTCTTCTAGAATAGAGTTGCCCAAGAACCTATTTATCTAGCGTAGGGCTCTCACTGTTGGAAAGCTACCCGACTAATCGGGTTCACCCGTCCGTAGGATGGTGCCATCGAGGCATTCCATCCTCCCACTTTCCATCTTACTCATGCGTCAATTTATTTTCTAATTAATCCTACCACACTATTTGACATAAATAAACAAGGTTCCTTAATTAAGGCCCTTTCACAAGGTTCGTTAAAACAGTCTCTTTCCATAATATAATAATGCCAAAAATAAGATTTATAGAAAAAAAGTTTATACAAGAATCAATTCCATACAAGCAAAACCGGCTCTCTTATTCTTTTCCTTTATATTACCGATGATCTAGAATTTGGCCTTCCAGCCTCTACATGCTGGGAAAAACCCTACGGGACCATACAACTTGTCGTCGGCGGGCGAGGAATCAAGCCGGCATGTCACCCCCTCAGGCTCCGTCGCTCGATCCTCCCGCCCCTTAGAGGGATGTCTACGTGCTAGGGTGGGCTTATTCATCGCACTAGCCTGGGCCCTCAGAACTAGACAGCATCATAATCACTCGTCTCAATCGGCAAACCTCATTCTCCCAATGATATGAGGGATACCATGGGTTGATCCCGAGCTTTGCTAATGACATCGCCTGACTACACAAGCACAGAAACAAAGTTAGCGTCGAAGCCAGGAGAAAAAAACTACCTTTACTCTTTCTCTTAAAGATAGCAATTTCAATACAAACCATTGATTACAAAATACAACATCACTTCAAATAATACCTTCATAGAATTTCTAACATTTTTCAATGGAAAAATTTGCATCTTCTTTCTTGATTTATTGATACTAATATTAAAGAATAATTTAAAACTCTTTCTAAATGATAACCAAGCTTACTTGGCCACCGTTCCCTTGTGGAGCTTGTAACAACGGGAGGGTTGGAGCTGCCACCATTAAGAGCATGTTCTCTAATTTCATTGTTGCAGGCTTCTCCTGAGGTGACATTTTGGTGTTTCCGAGATGGGGCCATCTTGATCACCACCTTGTAGTTCTCGACGCTGCAATCGTAGTGCTTTAGTCGGATCTCGATTCCGAGATTGTTTGCTCACTCTATGAGCAAAAAACTATAGTGTGTGAACCTCCTATGCTCAAAACCCTCTTGCTAAAGTCTACGCAAATTGGGGGGGCAGGGGGGGGGATTTGTGAGATGTCCTAAAGGCAAAAAATGTTTTGCTTGCAGAGGGTGAGGGCTATAAGTCTCTTCAAATGGGGAGGGGGGGAGAAGAGTTAAGGACACTCTCTCCTCACAAGGGTGGGGTGATTGAGAATGGGCTTATCTGAGAGATGGCTGATTAGGGGTTGCTGAGAGGCAGGCTGCAAGGGTCGGCTGCAAGTACAACAAGTATAGTACGCACAGGTAAAATGGCGGTACGGACTGTCGGTATGGCCTCGAGTAGCGTGCAACATGGGGTTGTGCTCTACGCAATGAGTTGTTGGGCATGGAGTACCCGGGGGTTTATATAGCTGCATGGTATGGTTGTAGGTGCTGAGCAAATTACGGGCGAAAGGACGGTGTACTGTCAAAGTGTGCCGGTCATTGGTTTGTATGAGCATGGGGAAAGGTACGGTGGTGGTGCACAGGCAAAGGTGTGGTACACATGCACCCTTTTGGTTTGAGGCAGCATGGATGTCCACATTGTGATACGTGTGGACCATACAATGGGTGGTCGGCCTTTGGCTCTTTGGTCCTTACACGGCCATTGTACGGGCGCCTTGGTGAGTGTTTACGGTTCTTTTTGGGGTGGGGTTCCCAAATTTGGGGTGTCGGTCTCGATTTGCGTATCGGAGTGCCTGGGGAGGTGATTTTTTTTGGCAAAAATGTTCGGGATGTTCCCTTGGTCGTTGGGGGTGCAGACCGTCCACCATCAATCGAACGCCCAGTCCTGCATTTATTAAGGTTTAAAGGCCGTTGTTTTTTAAACTAAAAATAACTAAAATTCGAGTACAAGCTTGATCCACTGTCCGTTTTGGATGCTGTAAAATCTTATATGAGGGTAAAATCGTACACAGATTTCAAATTTGGACTCAAAATTTGAAGATTCTAAGTAGAAATGTCTCGTTTAATAAAATCACCGATTTTTACACCATAAAAACTCATAAATTCATCTATTATAGGGACATTTTTTTTATTAATGAGAAGATGGGCATGTTACACTACGTTGTAAGTGAACTCTCACATACTTGATTTTCAAGATCATGGTTATATACAAATCTCAATTCCAAAAATGCTTATAGAATCTAGTATGCTGACAGGGTACATTTGGCATTGGTGAGAAGAGGCCGAAGGGGAGCAAGGCTTCAACCCGTATATCTATGAGTGCCTTGGAAAAGCAGATAGATGGAGGATTAAGTACATGTAGGTGAAGACTTGGCCCCGTTCCTTGCCATTGGATCATAAACTTTGGTAAGGAGGCAAGAATACTTGGTCGAGAGATTGGAAAGTAGTGCTCCATCAACATATATCAATTGGTATTGGCATTGGTATCATTTGGCAAAGAAGATGGAAGGCAATAAAAACTGAATATCATAGTTGGTTTCATTGAGATTTTGCAATCAATCCCCAAAATTTGTGCAAAATTTACTTGGAATCACTTGATGGACAATGATTGATGTATTATTGATCAATGGATTGTTGTCATGGATAATGGGATACTTCGGATGCATGATTTTTGGGTTTGGCAGTTTTGATAGTTTTCACAGCACAGAAGACAAAACCCTAATTCAGTAGAAGAGTTTTTTGATTGAGGTAAAAGTGGATATAGGGTTGGATTCCCCATCCCTTAAACTCTAATTCTAGCCCTTAACCTCTCTATTCGGACACCTGAGTAATCGGCTAGGTTGTAATTTGTATCGGTTTTTTTTAAAAGTTTTGATCCACCTTGACTAAACCAAAATTGACTTCATAGCTAGATAGAACACTCTTAGACTATACTATAGAGTCAAAGAACTCTCAAATTGGATACCATTGAGGGTCAAAGGGACAAATTACTACCTGTTGACGTTCTGTTAAAAAGAAGTCAAAAGAAAGAGTACTGTAGGTTTGACTAAGTCAAAGGTGACCACATACTTGGATAATAGGCATCATAAGATTTCTATACAACTAAAGACATCCAAAATCTGACATCATTTGAGGTTTCAATCATTTGGATTCGGTTTTTAGCCATGCCTAGGAGAATACTGAGAAAGTTTGTAGAGGTAGTTCCTATGGTTATGAGGTCACTACTTGGACACCTTTTAAAGATGAGATGAGGGATACATTGGAATCGCACAACAACAAGGTCATTAGTGCTTGGAATGCTTTGGAACAAAAAAGGTTGAGTGTAAAGGAGTATTCACACCGGTTTTTACTTTACATGTAGAAGGGGCGAGTGAGAAGTACCAAATGTGATCAAATACATGTAGAAGGGGCGAGTGAGAAGTACCAAATACATCAAGGGCTTGATGTCTAGCATTGGTGCGGATGTAAATGCTCAAAGGCCTTTATCTCTCTCTCAAAGAAGCTATGATGTTGGCTGAGGTATATGAGGAGAAATATACTTACATTTAGCAATACAAAGGTCTTTAAAAGGCTGACCCAACTCCTAGTTCTTATGTGAATGCTCCAAATAGTTCTACAATAGGATTTCCATTCCAAGATATCCTATGGTTTATGATAGAGATACAAAGCCAAGTTTTAGATTTGGGAATGTCTCTTCCAAAGGCCCAAGTGGAGATGGGAAGCCTTCAAGTGGTGTGACAGAGTAATGTGATCAAGGAGGATCACATAAATGAGCGTAAGAGCAAAGGCTTATGCTTCAACTCTGCTTTAAGTGTGGAAAAAAGTGGGGCAAGGATCACTACAAATCATGTAAGGCAAAGAAGTTGTCCTTGACTATAATTCTCACGGAACAGATAATGAGATACTTGAGGATGAGCAAAACATATAGTGGATTGCTATGAGCATGATGATGAAAATCATGATTATAAGCCTAGTGGAGAGTTTCCTTTTGATCTTGGTGGAGCTCTAGTGAGAGTCACGATGATGGATTACCCACTCCTTTATGTGCTATGGATTCATCAAGGTGTAATACTACCTTGTGTTCACTTTCTAATGATGGATATGCTGGTTGCAAGGGTACAAATATCTTGAGACTCAAGGCTATAATAAATGGAAGGGTGGCACATGTGCTAGTGGTGGATAGTGGTAGCACTCATTTTTTTGGGAATCGGAAATCATTGAACAACCTCAAGTTCAAGAGGATGAGGAAGTGTCACAAATATTACAGGAATTACAACATGGTTTTGATGAGGATTTGGTTCATTTTAAGCTTCAAAGTGGTCTCTTGTACTACAAAGTGGTCTCTTGTACTACAAAGAAAGAGTCTATCTTGTGAGGATTTGGTTTTGATGAGAATTACAACATGGTTTTGATGAGGATTTGGTTCATTTTAAGCTTCAAAGTGGTCTCTTGTACTACAAAGAAAGAGTCTATCTTGTGCCTATGTTTTAATACAAGCAAAAGGTGATGGAAAAAATGCATTTGTCTCCTATTGTAGGGCATTTGGGCGAGAGAGCTATTGCACTAATCAGCCTCAGTTTGGCATGACAGACACTCTCATTCATCATCACATAGACTTCATACAAACCGCCAAGAAAATTTGTGACAAACTAGAGACCCTTTTTGGTAATAAAATCACTAATTGTAAGGTTTTCTTGAAAAACTTCTATGATTTGAAAATGCTAGACAACGAAGAACCAAGTGATCACCTTGCCAAGTTCTACTCACTAGTTCAACTACTTACTAGCCTTAATTATGAGCTTGATGATGAGGACAAAGTGGCAATTCTCACAAAAAGTATGCAAGAGGTTACCCAGTTTCAGCAAACCATTGAAGTCATGCACATAGCTTCAACATCATTTGAAGATATGGTAGCCTTGCTACTTGAAAAAGAGAGAAGAAACAAGGAAAGTCAAGCAAATAGTAGTGTGGACTATGATAAAGCTTTTGTAGGATAACAGAAGTGGAGGACTAACAAGAAGATTCAATGCAAGTGCTACAAGAGAATGGGGCATAAGGAGGCCAACTGCTTCAAAAAGCTGGAGAAAGAGAAACTATGCAATTCTTGCTACTACTGAAGATAAAGAGGAGAAGATATTTACAGCAATGACCCAAGTCTCCCTCAATGAGGTAGATGATGAGAAGGCATTCTAGCTACCTTTATGTATGTTAGTCAATAAGGGTTCTCTGCCCCAAGTAGTCCCCTAAAAATGTGATTGTATCTATGTTTGTGTGTGTCTTCCTTCCTATGTGTAACAAGGGCCTTGATGCTATAAAAGGCTCCTTTTTCTCATTTATCCTAGTAGGAGCCAGGGGATAACTGAAGTGCTAGCCTTGCTACCTTGGTTGTATTATGTGATTGGAGGGCCATCATGACATGGGAGAGGTGCGCACACCGAGTCTATTCTGACATATCATGTGATGGGGTTAGAAGATGGTATCTTTCTTTTGTGTTCAGGTCTCACCACCATTGCTTTTGAAGGGGGGTTTGTTGGGATATTCGGAGCTTCATCCATGTGATATAGTGAATGCATATGAATCACCTCTTATGAGGAGATAAGGTGTAAGTGTGCCATGTGGCAACACATGTGTGTGTGTGTGTGTGTGTGTGTGTGTGTGTGTGTGTGTGTTTTGAGTAAAAAGATAAGGTCCTGGACCTACAAAAAGGCTTTGTACTCACCAATCAAAATCATCAATCAAATCAAAATTGAGTCGTGCAATAACTTGAGCATTACATTCCCTTCTCTCTATCTTTCTACACTCTCCACTATGGATCTCTTTTCTCCATAGCCTTATTGCAAGTAGTCTTCATCTACCCATGTTTGTTTCCATCAAGGAAGAGCCACCCATGGTGCTAAACCCCAATAAAGAGTGTCATGCACACACTTTCGTGGCACCACTGAGCATGAGCAACCCCAAGGCTCAAAAGATTACCGTGACCCCATATGCACCATGTTGGAACAACAACAACTCGTCTCAGTTGGAATTGGAAAGACAAATGTCAATCAAGCACGCTAATAAAGCCAACATGTCAAGACTTTTAGTATGGATGGGCAAGCGACTCTCCACCTTTGAAAGGCCACACAGTAAGCTAATACCTTAAAAACCCTGTTGTACATATGTAACATAGCACTCTATTAATTGTACATACACATATACTCAGGAATGATTAAAAACTTGAAACCCAAAACAAAATAAAAAATAACCAAACATTAAAAACACGCACATGCACCTACGAGCACACTACGTATACACATAACCATACATACTCAACTGCATGTGCACCCACACATACATACACGTACAGTCAATCACTCCCCCTTAAAAACTACCCCTCCTTAAGCTCTTTTAATTTTTCTCTTCCTTAATTATTCCCCTAAATTTTTGAAATAGCCTCTTTTCCCTGGGAGAAAATTTCCACACATATACAAAAAATTTGAGACCAATATATATATATATATATATAGTAATTGTGAAAAAAAGTTCCTCATCATTACATAGGCTCATGTTACCACATCATCAATTGAAAAAAAAAATCTGTAAAAAAATCTTCATTAAAAAAGTACCACATTATCACATAGGTTCATGTGTGCCACTTCAACACGTAAGCTCATTACACAAAAAATTCTTTTAAAAAAATGCCACATCATTACATAGGTGCAACATAGGTGCACATTGCCACATTGCCACATTGCCATGTCATCATAGACACTCACATATGTCATATCATCACGTGAGCTCACGTCACCATATCATCACATAGCCTCATGTTACCATGTCATCACATAGGCTCATGTTACCACGTCATCACATAGGCTCACATGTGCCACTCCATCACCCAGAAAAACTTAAAAATAACAAATATTTAAAATAAAAAATCTAATGTACATATACCGACTTCATAGGCCTAGTAGAGGATGGTAAGCTAGACACATCTTCTTGTATACCTTTAAAATGTATAAGGTCTATCCTAAAAAGAATATCTTCAGGATCAAGATAAAAAAGGGTCATTATAAACATCTAAAGATCAAAGGAGTAGCTGTTGCGTAGTGAAACAAATTAAAATCAAAATAATTAAATTTTAATTTTAAATAATAATTTGTAAGAAAATAAAGTATATAGACATAAACACCATATTGGGTTCAATTTGCCTCCCTATGCATGAGACTCGGGGTCTCACACATGATGAGTATTTCAATGATTTATTAAGATATGAAGTAGTTTGGTACAATCAATCTCTTTGATAGAGAGAAGACATCATTTCCTCTCAATCAAAGAAGAAAAGAGAATATAAAAAGAAAGAAGAGCTTCATCCAAGGAACCTGTAATTCTTACAAATCATGTTTAATAGAGTTCTCTCTCTCTCTCTCTCTCTCTCTCTCTCTCTCTCTCTCTCTCTCTCTCTCTCTCACACACACACACACACACACACACACACACACACACACACGCACACACACACACACACACACACACATATGTAATAATTAAACCATACAAGAAAAAACAATAAAAGAAAGTGATACTCTCTGTAGATATTTGCATATCTTTAGCCTGTCCTAGCTCCCTGTGTATGTAGCAAGTACAAGCCTGCAAATTGCAGCGGATGTATTTCTTTGGTCTTTTGTCAGAATATATTTGAGTTCATACTTAAAATTACGGGAATAGTGTCGACCTAAAACCCAACGTGGGCTGTTTCGCTAAATTTGGTTGTCTGAAAAAATAAGCTACTTTGGAGACATCTTTCAAGAAAAGTTTATTTTTTCTATCAATTAACTTTTTAGTATACATATATTATTATTATATGATATATTATTTTAATTTAAATAAAGATAATTACAATAATAATGAACCTTAAATTATTCATAACAGTTATTTTAGACACACATACCCAAAGTTGAGTCTCATAAAATATATTCGTGGCCACCACCAGCTCCCTTTCATTATCACATCCAATGATTTACACTTACATCAACTACACTAGTCAATTAATAAATTAATTGACTAAAAATATAAGTAACCATATGAAACTTCGTATTATTAAGATGATGCAACCAATACTCCCACGCATGTACATATTCACCCGTGTACGCATAAAGTAAGCTACGATCACCCGGATTTAGAAAGACATCCCAATCTAAACCCATCTTGAAGAATTCATAACATAAAAACATGGGAATAAAATATTCCATGAAATTTTTTAAGAATCCATAAGTATACAACATGGGAATATATAACATATTCCATGAATTCATCCTCATAACATGCCCTGGGAGTAACAAGCAATTGTCCTCAATTGTCACAAAATCATAAATAATCACATTAAAATTGATTTTTATACATAGGAAGATGCATAAAGGAATTATTTTTATTTCAAAAGTGTTATTCTCATTAAAATTAAATTTTATGAATTTCTATGCATAGAAAGATGCATAAAAGAATTATTTTTATTTCAAAAGTGTTATTCTCATTAAAAGATGCATAAAGGAATTATTTTTATTTCAAAAGTGTTATTCTTATTAAATTTGATTTTTTACGCATAAGAAGATGCATAAAGGAATTATTTTTATTTCAAAAGTGTTATTATCATTAAAATTAATTTTTATGCATAGAAAGATGCATAAAAGAATTATTTTTATTTTAAAAGTGTTATTCTTATTAAATTTAATTTTTATGCATAGAAACATGCATAAAGGATTTTTTTAATTACAAAAGTGTTATTCTCATTAAAGTTGATTTTTATGCATAAAGAATTTTTATATCAAAATTAAAATTCTCTTAAATTCTATTCTATGAATAGATGTGATGTGAGATCCCTCTGCCCCCTCCGCGCACCGGCGGACTCTCGGTAGAGCTAACAGCGGAAGCAGCCCCTCGGGGCAGGGTTTCTTACTCGGGGCCTCCACGAATGTCCGGGCACGAGACTAGGTTGGTGGTCACTCCGAAAATCGAAACCGAGAAAATTTTCCATGCCTGGAAAGCGAGGACGATTCCAACTTTTTGAATTTTCTTAACGAATTTTTCTAACGAGATTAATCTAAACTATCCTTCACCTAAATAAACCAGATAGAAGGAAACTATGACTGATATAATTTGATCATCTGAGTAATTTCAACGCTTTTTTCCTGATCAGGATCAGGCACAGCCGTTAATCCACTCAATTGAGAAATTTATCAGGGAATGAACTAGCTACTCGAATCCTTGCGTAATCCTAAGATTTTTCACTTTGATTATTAAAACTCCACTGATTCCAGTCTAACCCCATATGGCCCATGGGTTAGCCACCAGCTTAATTGAATTTTCTCATTACCATCTTAGTGAATATGAAATGGTCGCATTTCTTCTCATAGATTATCTACTTATTCATTTTTTTAATTTTTGTGAAAATTAAATAGATGATTAAGGAGAACCCTTATTTAATTATAAAGATTCTATATACATCTAATTATGCATAAAATCCGATTCTGATGAAAGTCACACTTTTATCATCATAAAAATCATTTATGATGATGAAAATCACTCTTTTCATATGAAAGAATTTCTTTTATGCATCCATTTATGCATAAAAACCATTTATGATGAAAATCACACTTTTAATATAAAAAATATCTTTTATGCACCCATTTTTGCATAAAAATCATTTATGATAAAAATCACACTTTTAATATAAAAAATATCTTTTATGCATCCATTTATGCATGAAAATCATTTATGATGAAAATCACACTTTTAATATAAAAAATTTTCTTTTATGCATCCATTTATACATAAAAATCATTTATGATAAAAGTAACACTATTATAATAAAAATAAATTTCTTTTATGCATATTTTTATGCATAAAAATCAACATGATGAAAGTAACTCTTTTGTAATAAAAAAAATATGCTCTTATACATTATTTTATGCATAAAAATCTATAATGAAGAAAGTAACACTTTCATAATAAAAAAATTTATCAATAAGTATCTTTCTTAGAATTTAATTCTATTGAAAATCATTCTTTTATAAAAATTAACCAATATGCATCTTTCTATGCATGAATGAAAATGACACTTTTAGAATGCTCTAATGATGGAGATTACTCTTTTTTATTAATAAAAGATAAAAAATTTTCACTAATTTTTAAAATTTTTTACCATAATCTTCTTTGTATGGTTGACCATTTTTTAATTTTTAACTTACTAAAATTAATTAAAAGTTTACCAAGAGTATTTAAATCATTCTAATGTACACAATCAAAGAGAAACATTATGAAAAACTTGATTTTATTCATTAATCATTCATCGAAGATAAGAATGGTTGGGTTTACTAAAGAAGAGAGGGGAATGTCTTTTTTCAATGAGGCATAACATCATTTGCAATTTAGAGAAGATAAAAATCATAAAAACCATAAAAAACCATAAAATGAAGGAAAAAGAGAAGAATCTCCAACTTACTAATGAATTTGAGAGCTTTCCTTTGGCTTGATGGTTTGAGAGTTCTACTCTTGTTTGAAACAAGAGTGGCCATCAATCTTTTGAAAGAGAGAAGGTCAAAAACTAATGAATTATGAGTAAAATTTACTGTTTTTGGCACACTTGGGAGAGGCAGAGTAATAGTGCAAAACACTATTGAGTTTCAACAAAGGAGAAGGCTTCTATTTATAGGAAAAAGTGAGCTTCTAACCAAGCCAAGTGATTCTAGAATTTTCCAGATCAGTTTGGTCAATTTTTGACTATTTTTGGGTCAATTTTGCTCACTTTTTGGATCTAGTTGAAACAGGTGAGAGAAGAGGTAAAAATATCTCATTATTTGGGAGTTTAAAACTCATTCAAGCATGTGAAATAGGCACCTCCTTCATGAGAGAAATTTTCCCATGCAGAGGTATCAAAAATGCATCATTATTTTCAAATATCTCTCTTTTTTAACTATTAACCTTGTCCTTAGTCAACTCTTCATCTTATGTGAGTATTTACTCATTTTTGGGAGATTTTTCTTTTATTTTTTTATTTATCTCCTCCCTATATTTGGATGAATCTTATTGGTACATAGGAACCTTAATTTAAAATTTTGAAAAAAATCTTGACTCCCAAGATAATGCCTCTAGAACAAATTATACTTAATTTCTAATGCACCTTCTGAAAATATTTTTGAACTTCTGTTTCAGGAAAACTTATTTTAATAAGATGAGATATTTTTCTATCCAAAAATATTTAAAATCTGAATATTCTCTCTCTAGAATATTTTCTTTCTCTAGGCCAAAACTGGTAGAAATAAGATCTTTTATATTTCTGAAGAGGGATTTGATTACAGGAGAAGATGCTGGACATCTTGAGAGCTTGGGGAGGAATCTTACATGTGATGAGATATGTGAGGTGAATAGATGTGATAACATGTGATGTGAATCAGATAGAAGTGAATAAATGGATGGATGGGATGTGATGTGAATCGGATAGATGTGAATAAATTGATGGATGGGATGTTAAGTGAACAGCGGTGATGAGATATGATGTGAATCAGATAAATGTGAATAGAGGTGATGAGATGTGAGGTGAATAGAGGTGAATAGATGTGAATGAATGGATGGATGTAATGTGATGTGAATAGATGTGATGAGATGCGATGTGAATCAGATAGATGTGAATGAATGGATGGATGTAATGTGATGTGAATAGATGCGATGAGATGCGTTGTAAATGAGATAGATGTGAATGAATGGATGGATGTAATGTGATGTGAATAGATGTGATGAGATGCGATGTGAATCAGATAGATGTGAATGAATGGATGGATGTAATGTGATGTGAATAGATGTGATGAGATGGATGTGAATGTGTATGTGAAGAATGGATGTGAATAAGTATGTGAAAGAATGGATATGAATGTGTATGTGAGAAAATGGATATGGATGTGTATGTAAAGAATGGATGTGAATGTGTGATGAAAATAGATGTGAATATGTGAAAGAATGGATGTGAATGTGTATGTAAAGAATGGATATGGATGTGTGAAGAATGGATGTGAATGTGTATATGAAGAATGAATGTGAATGAGTATGTGAAAGAATGGATGTGAATGTATGTGAAAGAATGGATATAGATGTGTATGTGAAAGAATGTGATGTGATGTAAAGAGATGTGATGTGACATGAATATATGTGGATGTGAAGTGATAGATATGAATGTATGGATAAATGTGACTAGTCATACATGTGAACGATTGGATGGATGTGGATGAGTGAGATGAGACGTGTATGAATGAGATATAATGTGGATAAAAGTGATGTGATATAATGTGGATAGAATGTATGTGATGAGATGGTTATGAGAATATATGTGGTGGTGGATATGAATGAATGAATGTGATGGATATGAATGAATGTGATATATGATGTGAATGAGATCTGGATATGAGTAGATGCGAGTGAATGAGATCTGATGTGGATAAATGAGAAAAGATGTGATGAGATGAAAAATGATGTGATGAGAATAAAAATACATATAAAATAAATGAGGATTGATGTGGAACAGTGGAAAGACGAGAGTTCATTATAGAAATTGTATTTATGACTATTTTAAATGACTGTTTTATGTCAAGAATGCTGGGGAAGCAATTTGATCGTCTTGTGAAATGAGGTCATGGAGACCTATGTGATAAAGTTGTAACAGCTGATGGAGAGTCAATGGAGACCTATCTCATAAAGTTGCAACAGCTGACGGAGGGCAAATGACAGACATCTCGCGTAGCAAGGTCGGCCGAGGTCTTGACCAGCCTCAGTTCGATTTAAATGGTGAGCTTTTGGTACAGTGGATGAGGGACCAAGAAAGCAACCTATGAGTGAAGTGCTAGGTGAAGGATCTAGAGGGTGCTGACCATACGGTGCTCGGGCTGGGTCGCCCCAAAGATACCCACACGTGCGTCAGGAAGTTATTTGGATCAAGAAGTAAGAGTTGTTTTCTGAATTCGGACATGGATCTGGTTGATTGGCCTTGCCGGTCCTCAACGGATGAGTCCATGGCTCTTTTATATGGATCTGTTGGTTGATCTTGCTAATCTTCAATGGAGATTCTATTTTGATTTTTATAATTGAATATATTACCGGGTACTATGAGGAGCTAGGAACTATCGAAAAGGCCCCTGAGTGGACAGGTGGTGAGCGTTCTAGTTGCCAATGATGCCATAAGC